>NC_143394.1:39796489-39949787 GCF_980474605.1 Leiobunum rupestre
CTCGTTGCTTCAAAGTTCAAAAGAGGTTGTTTTTACAACTTTTTGCGGGGCAATAAAAGGTATCTAAAAAATTGTGGAAACTGTGGTTCATTTAAATTAAAGGAATATTTTTCAGCATTGAAAGTTACTTTATACTCCTTTTAAATTTAATTTCATAATTTCTTGAATAAAACGAGCTCCTAATCAAGTACTCGATAACCCGACTCGTCAAAAAAATTACTAGAGGTTTTTTTTAGTTACTCGACTCGAATAAGAGAAAATTTCCCTTAATCAAGTACTGGATTACTCGACTCGAATACTCGATGAAAAAAAATGAAACTCGATAACCGACTCGATTGCCTAAAACCACTAATCGCGCAGGCCTAGATTTTAATATATTTACTTCAGTTTTTATTTTAGTGTGACTCTTCAAGTTAGTTTCAATTCCCTGACTTTCCTCAAATTCTTAAAATTCCCAGATATTTCCTTGACTTTGTAGGCCTACTTTCAAATTCCCTGTTTTCCGTGACCACGAATATTTAACAATTTTCACCGATAATTCACTGTAGAAACGTTTTGCAATATATAAATGGCGTAGGCAATTATTACACAAAATAAATCTATACATGTATAAAAAAATCTTTGTACGTTTTACAATAAGATTGTAAGATAGAAGAACATATACATTCGGAATATATCGTTTTTCCAAATTAATACGCTATCGAAAACAAATAAAATAAGTTCCAAGTAGGCCTATATTAATAGCTTTAGTCCCATTCGACCGAAGGCGGTTTTTGAGGTGTCCCATTCGACCGAACGCTTTTATGTGTCCCATTCGACCGAACGCGGCTATATAAATTGGCTTTTGGAATGAGCATGAATTATATTTTTATCTTCACCTAGTCAAGAAAAGTAACTGAACCAAAACTGAAATAGTAAACTTAACCAACTCTAACCTAACCTAACCTAACCTAAACATGGATCTTCGATAGTACATACCTTATAAATAAAATACCAAATCACCCCGCCAATTGGGCTACATTTTAAAATTCTTTCGGTCGAATGGGATTTCGGTCGAATGGGAATAAACGATATTAATATCCATTCTTTAAATTAAAAACTTCGAAATGTTGATCAAAGATCGCGTGACAGCGGTAAAACAATAACCATTCCTTCCTTTATAAAGTATCGAAATCAACGTTGGTAAAATTTCGAGAAAAGACAAGAAATAACAAATTATAGCTTACACCAAAAATAATTTAACAAATAAGTATGACACGCTACCAAATATAACACTTTGATTTAAAAAAATGAATATTCGATTGGAACATAAAACTGACTATTTTAAACTCCTGGAATTTTTATGAGCTAAATAAGTTCACGAATAAATTTGCATTTAATTCCATTAAAAACGTTCTGTTTTGTTCTGTCTATGATCCTGAAAATAACTAGCATTTATGCAAAAACTATTTCGATTAAAAATCCCAAAAAAAATTAAATTTGACGTGATTTTTGGCATTTAAAAAACCAGTTTTCCCACACCCCAGGACACTCAAGTTCTGCCCATTCCTGAAAAATCTTGAAATTACGTGCCTGCCTTTCAGTAATTTTGCCAACGAACACAACAGGAAGGGACGAGTTTCCTGTTCAGGTGCTTCAAATTTCGCAATCCGTTTTACAGACTTTTATTAACCGAAAAATGCATACTTATTATATTACATTACTTATGCTTAAACTGAAAAAGTAGTAGTAAAATCAACAGCGGCGCGATAATACGAATGAAACTAGCACGGTTCCATACGCTTCAAGTGCTCCCAGCAAAGAGTAATTCGAATTTAGTTAAATTAATAAAAAGCGGAAAGAGGTTTTTCGAAGCTCTTTCTAAGAATAACAAACTCTTTGCAGCTTCAGCAAAACAACTCCCGATTTCTAAGGGAGGCCCGGAGCAGACGACGCTATCCGGAGTAGGATGTACACGTTTTCCAAGAA
This sequence comes from Leiobunum rupestre, assembly GCF_980474605.1. Classification (NCBI taxonomy): domain Eukaryota; kingdom Metazoa; phylum Arthropoda; class Arachnida; order Opiliones; family Sclerosomatidae; genus Leiobunum; species Leiobunum rupestre. The sequence continues at coordinate 39,798,458 of NC_143394.1, forward strand.
GGAATTAATTCGATTTAATCATCCGTTGCCGGCCCCGATCGCCTAACTAAAAACTTCGGAATAAAAACATGGGATGCTGGAATCCGGAGTTGGCCCTTAAGGGAAAGGGCTCGTTTTGCCCCAAGATCTACGAGCGACTCACGAGGGCAGAGAGTTGATGAATACGGGAATATTCTTCGGAGCGGCCGACTGAAAAACGGCGGCCCAAAGGCCTTACGGGGCCGGCGACAAAACACCCAACTCACCGTCAGCCCAAATTATCGACTGATTTTCGGCGCCAGAAGGGTGCCGACAAAGAGACGGTTCTTTTTCTCGCGAAGAAAAATAAGAAGGGCTTTCGTACATCGATATCAGATAAATGAGAGGGATGAAGCCTCTAAACAAGAACATATTTAGCTTACTAAGAACGTACACGAGGTAACCTTCCACTTTTCACAATTTAAAAAATTTCGAATTTAAACCGCCAGAATAACTCAAATTGAATAGCAGTTACGCGATACTTACATAAACTTTCTATAGAAATTTCTATGAAGCGGTTTTATAGAATGTTAGAAGATAAATTTTTAAAAATTTGATAAAAGGTCTTTCATAGATTGACTTTAGCAAATCGGTAATTTTTCTAAAATATGTTTATAGAATATCTTTAGAAAAGTTTAAGATGTTTCTATAGATTCCGTAGAATAGTTTCTATAAAAATCTTTAAAGTTTTCTTTAGGTCGTAAACGTTTAAGGGATTTCATGAAACTTATAGGTTTTTTCTTCATTTCTAAAGAAATATTTTCTTAATGTCTGTTTAAGAATTTAATAGAATTTCATCAGAATTTGTTGATAATTTAATTTACAATTTAAGCTTTAATTATTGCAACTGAAATAAAAGCCGAATGTAACTATTTAAGTTTGCTATAAATATTCAAATACTTTAGTCTTCGACAGATGGGGTTACTGTTTTGAATCTGAATTGGCTAGTACGGTTTCAGTAACCTAAGTACGTTCTTGCTCTAAAGTAAATGGACCCCATTTACAGCAGATACGATATTTTTTAAGTGTTTATAGTTCGCAATAAATGGTCTTTTTCCCATACCGAAAAAAGCGGCTGGATCGGATGGCCAGAATATCGAAAGGTTCTTTTTTCTCAAAGTTATTTTAGATGATAAATTACATTTTGACCTATATTAACAAACGTAGAGCAGTGAGAAACCAGCTACCAGGGTTTGATGGGTCTACTAAAGCAAGCTTTAACGGGGCTCTCATAAGTAACGTAATAATAAAAAGTATGACACTTAATGATAACTTACAATGTTAGACATTTCGATAGCAAGGGGGGCGTCAAAATTCTGAGAAGGAATTCTTCGTGCGAATTTTTCTCCCCGTGAGATCTCGCTAAAAAGCGTCAAATGTAAAAAGATGGCGGCTTACTAGAATGCCACGAACGTTGTTATCTAAGCCTTTGACAATAAATATTATTTTTACACGATTACACGACAATATATGAAGGAAGAAAACATTTTATTTATAATTTAATTTCATCGGAAATTAACTAACCATTATTATTATCTGAAATTCATTTTCGTCCACAAAAATATAATTTTTTTATTTTCTTCAGTAATTAGAGGTCGGGGACGGTTAATCATTATCCATGTTTAAATTAATTTTTTCGGGGGGAAAATGTAAACAAAAACATTTACCGGTTAATATTTCGGAAAATGATTAAAAAACATATATTATTCCTAAAATTTGAGCTTTTTATCGAAAAAACGTCGTTTTTCCGATAAATTTTACAAATTTATCAAAAAATTAATCGTATAATACAGAAATATAAATTACTTGATCAAAACGTTTTACGAATAATTTTAAGAGCTTTATCTATTGAATAAAAGTTAACCATCCCCAACCTCTATCAGTAATCAAGTAAACTGATTCCAATATTAGCTGCCATTTTTATTTATAATTTCACCTCCTTTTTGACCAAGACAGAGCTCGTGAGAAGAGATTACGTCACCTCCTGTGAGAAGGACCGTCAAAATTTTGAGATGTGAGAATTCTCACTATCAAGGGAAGAATTCTTCGAATTTTGACGCGCCCATCGGTCGCTGTATTGATGGCGAAACACGCGTTACCATGGTAACTATTTAGGTAAAGTGGGTAAACGGTGTTGACCACGAGCTAGGCAGTTATTTCGAGTCAAGGGCACGAGGTTTGTATAACCTCTGATGAAACGTTGTTTAAAATAATAAATTAAAATAAATAAACAAGTTTATTTACTTCCCGCCAAACTCGCAAACTCAACGGGGAAGCAACTGTTCCAAGTTTTATCCCCAATGGTTGAAGGGGTTTTCCCCGAGCTCTTCGGTTTTCCCTGCTGTAAAAACACGTGGACGTCAACGGTAATGGCTCGAGTGTTATTAACTGGCCACCTTTAAAAATCGCTCAATGACTTAGGTATTAGCCTAGCTGATTATGATATTTAAATCAACTCTATCTAGTATAAACAGAAGTAAATGAATCGAAGTTATCAGACTTCTATTCTCCCCATGCTGGAGGCGTTTTCCTTAGGGAGTTACATTTTTACCTCGAATTTGAAATTTTGCGCGCTCCTAGACCGAAAAAAAAACTTTTTGGTTTTTATGAAAGCATTTTTTATACATAGAAATAACTATACCAACAATTCCCAAGTACAATTTATCGCGTCAAAAGACGGGGATGGAAATAAGCTTTTATTGGACTCGATTTTCTCATCATTTTCATAAGGAAAACGCCCTCCGATTCTGAGCGCTATTTCAATAACTTCGGTTCATTTACTTCTGGTATAAATAAAAAATATTTAAATCAAACCTTCAAGGGTTGAAATAGAACCTCTAAGGGCTTCCTTGTAAATGTTTGTTTCCGTGTAAACAATTTGCGATTGGGCGTATTTTACATTTAGCCGTTTGTTTAATCCGAGATTAAAAATGATCTCGTCGTTGAACGGAAAAATATCGGCAGCTAAATTTAAAGCATCGGGGTTTTTAATAGACTTTTAGACTACGACGATAGATAAAAAAAACCGCTGTCCTTAAAATTGAGAGTACAGGGCGATAAAAAGAGAGATAGTTTTCTTCCACGTTGTAACTCACAATGATTACCGTTATAGCGGCCAGATCTAGCGAAGAGACGGAACTTTTTTCTCTCGCGCCAGCCTATTTACGGCGCCCTCCCGAGACTCCCACGTCGTACTAAGGCTTAAGCCTTTTGGAAAGTTAACTCTCCGAGCTTTGATGTACGCGTCTATAAAAGTTCTTTTCTTTCCAGCAGGGGGAGGCTGGAATCGTGGGCACAATGGCGGCGGGCTGTTTATAAGTAAAAGAGGAGAAGATTCCAGCCTTCCAAACCGAAATAGAGCCGCCCGTGTTCGAGTGTGTCCATCCGAGCAGTTATGATGTCGCTGCTCATCACTGAGAGCTATCAGAACGGGTGATTCCGACGGAGAAAAGGGGAAAAAAATGAGCGAAAATTTCCTATAAAGCCGCGATGTTGTATTATTGAGCTCTCCTAAGTTGGGTATAAAAGATGGTCGTAAAGACGCTACCGCCATCTGCGGGGGCTCTTCTCAACGGTCGGCCCTCGCCACTATTTACGGGGTGGCACTCCACCCTCTCTAACCTTTTGTCGGGCTTCTCAACTACGTAAGCGATAAATTGCTCGACTTATAACGGTTTTAGAGATTCGTCCGATAGGAGGCGACCACCCCAAAAACGTTTCTTTTGTCAAAGTTCCTCCTCGCGGAGTCAGTCAAAAAATAACAAGTCGTTTTTGTTTCAACTATCGTAATAAACTGGGGAACTAAGAGACGTTTATTCGCTGGCCTCGTAGATTAAGCCTTCAGCCTGAAATTGAAGTAATGATGCTAATAAAAAGCCCGCTAAATTTATTTATCCAAAAGAAAATATACGAAAAATTTCGTTTTCTTTGCAAATTCTAAGCTTTTTTTAACAATGATAGGATTATCAATAGCCTATGCCCCTCATCCTAATTTTATAAATACGCGTAATAATTATTTAATTAATTAGTGGTGATATAAAGAATCGCGGTTTCTCAAAGCAACTGTCGTCTCTATCATTGCCACCTGTATTATGAAAAGGCCTCTGTTATTAGAGATGGCCATGAATCTATCCGATTCTTTGAAAAAAAGCGACTTTAGAGGGAGAGCGTGGTGCCATCTATTAATGGCAAAGGAAGCTAAAATTCAAAATAGCCAAATGATAACGTTTTTGTAGAGTATTAGACAACTTATACTCTATTTAGTGGGCTTTAACCTAAATTATATATCCCATATAAATAATATTTTAAAAATTGCTGTAATTCATGTTATTGATCAATTAACAAACGATTCAATCAACGCTAGGGGTACCTATAAGTATCGCCTTTCGGGTCCAAATGTAGCTTAACTATATTGTAAAGAGCTACTTGACTTCGAGCCGACACTTGCTTTAAATCCATTTTCCGGGGAATAAGGATTTTTTACTGGTCACACACCGCTTTATTACTTAGTGGTTACTGTTGCTGTGGACCAGTCGATGTAAAAGTTATCTATATCGAAGGCTAGATGACTTACATGTAAGCTTTTAATTTAAACTATATTTGATTTCAAACGAAGCCTATAGCTTGCCTGTAACATGGAAATACAAGAATTATCTGCTCCCCTCATTTAGTTGACGAATCTTAAAGTAGATGGCGCTTCAATTTCTAAAGAAGGTATTATTTTTTAAACTTAAAAATCGAACAATGGCGTCCTTATATGACTTTCATTTATAAAAAAAAATGGCGCGTGCACATCGATTTTTTTAGGAATAATAAAGAAGACCTCGTTAAAGAAGGCCTGCCAGGTTATCATTTGGAGCTAACAACGCCTCTCCGCCCTTTTAATTAGTAAAATTAATTACAAATAGAGAGTAGAGGGGTAAACAAATTATTCCAGAATAGCGGAAGAAAGGAAAAAAGTGAAGGGGTAAGGATCGACTTAAATAAAGATTAATGAAACTAACAGTATATTCCTAAGACTAAAAATCATTAGGAAGGACGACGTTGAAACCCCTGGGGGGTTCAGATAAAGCCCGCCAAAAACAAAAGGCCCCTCTCTTCTACGCCCCTCGCAAAGGCTTAGCCAGAAAAATATCACACTTATGCCTCGTAGAACGAGCTAAAGATTCATAGAGAACCAAAAATAAATTAAGGGAAAGATTATTTTTTTTTGGATACAGGGCGCGTTTTAAAAGTAACAGGTTTTTTTAAAATAAAGTTCGTTAGAAGATGATTTATTACTTTAGAATTTGATTTTGCTCATAAAACAGGCTATTAAGTCGCTGTTAATCCCACTGCCGCATCAGGCGAGATGCTCGCAGTTTTTGGAGAGTTAAAAAAGAAAAGAAGTTTTAGGAGAAAAAAATAAATAAAGTTTAAAATTCCAACCATCAGAGAGAGTGAAAAGCTATTAATTACGAGACGTTAAAAGGCAAAAATCCAATATCTTTTTGCGAAACCTTCTCGGGAGTCTACGTATTACGCTCGAGAAAACAGCGGCTCAACGGGGGCCTAAAATAAGAACGGGGGGATTTATACCCGCGATATCCACTGCAAACTAAACTCAAGAAGAGATTCCGCGCTAAGCCTTTCCTATCGCATTACCGAAGCTCCCCCGGAATCCACCGTACGTCGCTTCCAAGACTTCAAAAACCCTAAAGACGAACGAGAATTCGCCGCTTAGGCGGACACCATAAGTAACGTTATGGGTATAAGTATGACCTTTTCCTATTTTCCAGAACTCTTATTATTATTTTAATGATGATCTGATAACGTGGATAAGGACTGATAAACGTGTCGAGAGTTGTTATTAGTCTTTGGAATTACCCAAGATATTTTTGCCAACAGACTTTATTTACGCCAAGGCTTAATGAATATCAGGGTCGCCACTGAAATCTTCCATTTTTCATAGGAAAAATGGGATTATATTTATAAAAATATAGGACTTTATAGGACTATTTTTAAATTAAAGGACTTTATAGGACTATTTTTTTAAATTATAGGATTTTATAGGACTATTTTTTTCAGAATTATAGGATTTAATAGGATTATATATGCTATTTCATTAATTTAATTAATACATTTACTAACTTTATGCATTTAAAAACCAATTCTATATTTAGTTAAATAAATCTTTGATTTTCCCTTAAAAATATAAACTATTTAATAATTTTATAACAAAAATATACTAGTAGCTAACCGTGTTAACAATAACAGAAGTATAGACTAGACTAACTTTGTATAGGAATTTATCCTATAGCTAAATCTAGCAATTTCACTGACGAGTGAGTGGCGGGATTTGAAATGGCCAAAATATCAAAATTATAGGATTTTATAGGACTTTTGCGTGATTTTGCTAAAAATATAGGATGTTAGATTTTTTTTTGAAAATATAGGATTTTATAGGAATTATAGGACCTCTGGGGGCCCTGTGAACATCTAAACGCTTTCAAAAATATATTTTGAAATTTTTGCACGTATTTATCGCCATCAAATTAACCTGGCATCAATTTTACGTGGTCCGTAATATCCGAGTCTTACTTACGGTTACTATGTTACTTTTGCGATTCATCCCTCTATCGTATCATATTGCACCATTGCTACTTGTTTTTATTTTATTCGACGGATAAATACGAGGTGGAATAAATACCAGAAACGGATTCCGAATGTTTCGAAGAGGATAATCCTCCGTGTAAGAGGGTTTACGATTAAGATTACAAGTTCAAATACTTTATCTTACTTACAGAGTTTATTCCCTTGGTAGACAAATATACTTATATATTAAATACCGTAAACCAATATAGTGGAGTTTTTCTATTACTATCAGAAGTAAATAATATTTACATAAGAACAGGGTTGCCACAAAATTTGAGATTCAAATTCCCTGTTTTCCCTGACCATTTTAAGAGATTTTCAATGACTTTTTAAGGCCAAATTTTTATTTTATATTTGACTTTTATCAATGTAAATGGACTTATATTTAAGTAAAAAGGTTATTGCAACGTTGAAAAAATTAGCCAAACTTTCAACGAAATTAATGATAATCATAGAATTTGTCATAGATCTGGTCTATAAAATAACCTTAAAAAAGTGCAAAAATAAAAATTAGTTCCCTGACTTTTTACAAATTCTAAAAATTCCCTGACATTTCCCTGACTTTTTAGGTCCATTTTTAAATTCCCTGATTTCCCTGTTTTCCCTGACGTGTGGCAACCCTGAAGAAATAAGTATGATTTCAGATTTAAGATTTATGATTTATTTACTGACAACCCTTTTGGAACAGACATCTCCCAATATGGCTAATGCTTTAAACAATAAATCTAAAAACTATCATGAACTGGTTAACGGTAATAGTTAGTGTAGAGAGCTCTTGGTTCACTAGGTTTGAAGGGCTTGCCTCCACCCTCCTACGCATTGTAACCTGGCCACCTGGGTTAAAGGAATTATAAGTCGCTAGATGACTTGGACCTAAGTTGGTGCCTTGGGTATTAGCTTAGCTGATTTATTATTAATAGTATTTTTATTAGGTTGGTAAATAAATATACCAGACTTACCACGCTAGGTTGGTAAACGTGTACCAGAGATACCCCCCCTAGGTTGGTAAAAGTGGTAAAAGTTATCTCCCCACTGGTTAAAGGGTTTTTCTTGAGTTCTTCGGATTCCCCTTTCCATAATGGTAACAGAAAAAGTGACATAATTACCAAAATTTTGTCAATCGGACCTATTTCTTAATGAATGTTACGAGCGAAATACAAGTTGGGAGGGGAGAAGGGAAAGTATGCCTTGGGGAGGGAAGGAAGTTTAAACCAACAAATAACGCCTCGTACGTAGGAACTAAGTAGCACTGGTCAAAGTAAGTGTAATTTTAGATTTTTCGTCGTTCTGGGGAGATGCTATCGCCATCTACCTACGATATAATACCATAGACTAAAAGCAGATCCAGAAAGGCGACAATAAATAGTCTTTTATGTGGCCGATCTCGAGTCGAGCATTCATTAAACATTTAGCATACGAAAGTACAGGGATTGTCACACTTTTGGTAATAGTGATTGTAGGGATTATTATTATTATTATTAAAATTATTTGCAAAGGAAAAATATGGTTTATGTCACTATCCTTACCTGGTAAATGTCACGTCGTTAGACACTATTTTAACAGCGCTTTCAGTAACCGCCCAAACGCGCAACTTAAGCAAATATATATTTTTCCCGAACGTGATAAACACCGTTGTCCAAAACGCCCACTACTCATTCGGATTCTAGCAGTCGGTTTTAGCTCTAGAAATCCTCGCTAAAGAAAGAACGGGAAGAAATCACCGAGAAGAAGGGTAAATTCGAGAGTGTAGCGGAGATGGGGTGTTGGTTTTGTCATCAAGGCAGGAAATGGAGTTTCGCTGTTTTTGCGGCCCACATAAGTGGACGGGAACACGGATTGCCTTTGCCGCAGTGGCGCGTTTGCACCACTTGAAGCCCTAGTTGTTGCGTAATTTAGGGCTCCTATCTCTATTGTTGCATTTAAATAAACGATTTTAAATTTATAAACATAGAGATAATTGGGGCACCCTAAAAAGTGGGACCAGGTCTGACGAGAGGGCGGAAAGCGGTATTAATTACCGGGGCCCTTGCAGTCTAACGGCCCGGGTTTATATCCATCCACCGTAACTATTGGTTATCTTTGGTAATAACGTCTCTGTCAGGGCCCAGGATTTATTTTTTTTCCCGGGCCCACTCTCAACCGATCTTTTTTAAAAAATACCCGAGCTCTTTTGTCATTGGATGGGGCAGATTTATTGTTTTCTCGGGGCCTGGGCCCGCTCTCAACGGATCCCTTTAAAAAAATACCCGGGCTCTTCAGGCGCTGGATGGGGCAGATTTATTGTTTTCTCGGGTCCCGGGCCCGATCTCAACGGATCCTTTTCAAAAAATACCCGGGCTCTTTTGGTGCTGGATGGCGCGGATTTATTGTTTTATCGGGGCCGGGCCCGATCTCAACGGATCCTTTTCAAAAAATACCCGAGCTCTTTTGTCATTGGATGGGGCAGATTTATTGTTTTCTCGGGGCCTGGGCCCGCTCTCAACGGATCCCTTTAAAAAATACCCGGGCTCTTCAGGCGCTGGATGGGGCAGATTTATTGTTTTCTCGGGGCCCGGGCCCACTCTCAACGGATCCTTTTCAAAAAATACCCGAGCTCTTTAGGCGCTGAATAAAACCTTCCTCCCAAAATCGTTCTCAGTGGGTCGTAGAATAATGGAAACCGTCCTCAATAGACGAGTGTTTCCGGGGCGCTCCCTGTCGGCCAGCGGCGGCGAGAAAAGAAGGCACCTAATAAAGGGGGAAATTAATCGGCGTCCAGTCGGGCTAAATTGTTCGGATATCTATATAAACAAAATGCCGAGGAAAAAAAGCAAAGTGGAGTTAAGGAGTCGAGACCAAATTATAAGCAAGTGGGAAATGCTCCTTTTTTATTCTCTCTTTTTGGACGCTAAATCGAATATGGGGAGGCGGAGGATGGGGCATCGCAGAAACGGTTCGCCTCATCAATTCTACTTCCCGTTCTCCAGATTGCTTAGATTGGACCATTTTCTCTTTCGCCGAGTGGCCAAAAACCTTTCACCTCTGTGTTCTTTTTATTTCCTTTGGTTCGCTCGGAGACGTTAACATTCACTCGAACAACACGCGCGGTACGGAGAAGACCCCCCCCCACAAAAGGGGGAAGGAAATCGAACACGAGGCCCAGCCCGGCCCAATAAAAACAAGAAAAACTGACCCCCCCCGCCTAAAAAAAATCGTACGTACCAGCTAAATCGGATCTCGTTCGCATCTATGGATGCCCGATCTGATCTCGAGCTTCATTTAGTATTAACATAAGTAACATAATAACAATAAGTATGTCAATTAACGAGATTTACAAACAAACTGATTTTCTAGTTATTGCGTAATCAAGATGTTTTCTCAGCACAGAGCCCTCTAGTGTCTAAAATATCTGGTTTCCGATAGATAGGCGCAATAGTAGACTAAAATGATAAAAATTAAAAAATGTTTTCCTCGGCGCCACGAGCTCATGTTTTGTTTTTAATAATAATAATAATAATAATAATAATCAGCTAGGCTAATACCCAATGCACCACCTTAGGCCTAAGTCATCAAGCGACTTTTAAAGCCATTAATCCAGGTGGCCGGGTTACAATGCGTAGGAGTGTGGCTTCAAAACAAAGCCAAAGCCCCTCGCGACTCCCGAACGGGCTCTCCGATATTAGGCTTAAATTTTTATCAAGAAGTAGTCATCCCAAACGACAAGTCGCGAGTCCAAGTCACAGCTTGAAGAGAGTATCAGCGCCAAAAAAAAGTTCGGTTAGAAAATTAGCATTAAAGCAATAGGAAGTGTCATACTTCTTGTTATTATGTTACTTATGGTATTAAGGATGGGAATAAAATTAACATTTTTAAAAAGGTCGTTTGCTCTCTGCCGTTTGGAAGAGTGATAACTTACATTTTGGTAACCGTCTCGACAGTATTCCGATGGGAACGCAACCGGTCAAAAGAAAAACACCAAGGGCACTATAAGGATTTTAGGGAAGGCAGTGGCGGATCGCTTTTCGCGAAATTCGAGTGCAGGCGGCCGGGATGGTTTACACGCGGCTTTTACCCTGATTTAAAAGGCAGCGCCACCGTCTATTGCCATTAGGAGCGACACACCCCTGGGAGTTGGGCTTTCGCTGATTTCACGCTCGACTAACTTTCGCTGGGAAGCGCGTCTTTTTTTACTTGAAAACACGCCAAGGTATTACCAACGTCAGAAGTCTCGAATATCGGAATTGTTAAAGTATAACCAACCTTAAAGGAGAAGCTCCAAGCTTTAGCCCGTAGCCTGAGAACGTGTATGGCGAAAATTTTAATTTTACGGAGATATTAAGTAGCTGTTTGGTAATTAATTTTTAAAGTTTGCCTTTCTTGGCCTCGTAGCGACATCTTCCGTCGTTTGGAGTATTAAACCTAATGTGTAGTTGGTTTTTGTGGCTCTGTGGACAGTGGGGTGGCGGAGTGGTTAGCGCTTTCCGCCTCGCAGCAAGAGGAGCCGGGTTCGATCCCAACAAACTCGGAACAACTCCTTCCGCGTTGAGTTTGCAAGTTCTCTCCCCGCTGGTTTAAGGGGTTTTCCCCCGAGCTCTTCGGTTTCCTCTTCCTTAAAAACTTGTTGAGGTTAATGGTAATAGTTAGTGTAGGGAGCTGTTGACTCGCGAGGTATGAAGGGCTTGCCACCACCCTCCTACGCGTTGTAACCCGGCCACCTGAATTAATGGCTTTAAAAGTCGTTGATGACTTAGGCCTAAGGTGGTGCCTTGGGTATTAGCCTAGCTGATTATTATAAATTAAAATAAAATGGCCCTGATTTTGAAGCATTTAAACGTTAATCGAAATTGTTTTTAAAATTAATTAATCTACCATTACTTTCTTAAATTTTTGTGAAAATAGTAACTACTTTGAAAATTGTAGACAAAAAGTACCGTTCGTTACTAAAAATAAATAATTTATTCAAGTAAAACTCACAATTGCCATGGTAACTTTCTTAGTAGCTATACTTTTCATTTGACATATTAGTAATTAAATTAATCTTTTTTATTATTAATTTTTCCTCAGACTTAAAAACTATGGAATTTTTTTGTAGATATAACCTATCCAATTTGTAAATAGTAATTTGTGTAGTCGATTTAAAAAATAGTAACTTTTAGTAACCGATTTAAAAAATAGTAACTTTTAGTAACCGATTTAAAAAATAGTAACTTTTAGTAACCGATTTCAAAAATAATAACTTTTAGTAACCGATTTCCAAAATAATAAACTTTTAGTAACCTATTTCAAAAATAATAACTTTGAATAACCTATTTCAAAAATAATAACTTTAGTAACCGATTTCCAAAATAGTAACATTTTGTAACCGATTTGAAAAAAAGTTAGATTTTAGTAGTCGATTTCAAAAACAGTAACATTTAATAACCAATTTGAAAAAAAAAATAGTGAACTTTTAGTTAAAAATGTAACTCAGTATCGGCACTGCTAGGGTATAACACGGTTCTCAATTCTATCTCCGTAGTTTGGCGAGCCAATAGGAGTACTCTACCGCCGACAACCACAAACCGACACATTAGTTTCTCGAGTCAAAACTTGACTGCCGGACTCCGTAGTCAAAGTGACGCGTTTTTAGCATCGCCCTTCGCGTCAAAATAAAACATAAAAGGGAAGTAAAAAAAGTGTAAAGGGTAAAACCCCTTCACCCATATAAAGCTCGGGGTCTTTGACAATTCCAGCTCTTCCAGGGCGGCGGCGGTGGCGGGAGATTTTTACGCCGAGTCGGCCAAAAATGGGATCTGGCATGGCGCGGAGAAGAGAGAAAAATGTTCTTGGCTAAGCATTTTTCTTTCTCTCGCTTACTTCTATCCGAATATAACACCATCAAGGGGTCTCTTCCTTCTAAATCTTAAGCGGCGGAAAAAAAAATTCTGACAGACGCTGCCAGTATTAAAAAAAAAACGCGCTTTAAAATATCTTACTTTTTTTCTTCTATTTGAAGAACTTTTTTTTATCTCCCTCTCGCGTTCTTTCTAAACAACAGAGAAGTCTTTGTCTACCGCGAAAGCTCGTCGTTTTAAAAGTGCATCACTCATAATTAGGCCTACGCTACTTGCCTTTCGCTATCTAGCAGACTGGTTGGTGCCAATAAAATCTATTTTTAAAACGGTACATTCTTCGAAATCACTGCCAGATTTAATTTTTTGTTCACAGTTACTTCTCCCCCTCAAATTCCGAAATTTGAGGGGCTCACTAAACAGTACCTACTACATCGGATTTAGGATTTTTGCACCGTACGTAGAATGAATTCCCTCCATCGTTGACGTTTAATTAGGTTTGTAGAGGTGACAGTTTGGTCTATTTTGTTTTAAATTGTGAATTATTTTTCAGTAGAGAGCGTGTCGAGATGAGACGGTCTTAGGAAAATTAATGGTCTAATTCTGGATAAATTTAGTATGATAAGCCATCCGTGACTCATTGCCTCGGAATTAGTATTTAAATATCTGGAACTACATTAACCTCCTTAGAAGTCAGCCACCGTAAAGGCTAGTAGACTCTTAAAAATGTCTTTTTACCAAACCTTGCCAAGATTTTGATCAAATTAATTTGGCAAAGGTTAGAAAAATGACAATAACTATCATTATACACTTATAAAATTCTAAAATACTTTAAATTGATTAACTTTATTTTCTATTGTATAAAGACTTAATAGGGTACAAAAACTAAATAGCATTAGTAATAATTAGATTAAATTTATTAATTAAAATGCATTAATAAATTTCTCCATTTTCTATTGGGTTATAAAGGCAATTGCGTTAATAATAATTTTAAATTATTAAATTTAATTAAAAAACTTATTAAAAACTGACTAAAATACTGTAACTATAGCTACATAATTTTTGGCTTAAAATAAACTTGGAATAATTTTTAATTTAATGCTCTAACCTTGAAAATATAAATCTATGAAACAATCTACAGATATCCGAGAGCCCCACAAATAAGTATTATTTTATACCTAACAATCTATCGAAATGATATCAAAATAGTAAACTATTTTAAGCATTTCGCCAATTAATGGCCTACTAGCGCCTGTAGAAGTGTTCCACACGCGACGCACCGATGTCGGTAGTACAGCCACCATTTAGGGGTACGCGAAGCAATATAACGAAGATCCACTTTATCGCAGCTGGCTTAAGACGAATACCATAGTTACCATGATGATTAATAGGGGGCCTTTTTAGAAGGCAAAGAAGTCGGGGATGATGTCGCCGCTAAAAAATGACCCTGTCGCGCGGGAGAAGCCCAAAAAAAGGTGTCAAAACTAGAGTGAAAAATGGAAGTTCCCGACTGCCATAATGACCATTTTGTCGAGGTATCGAACTTTTTTCATATGTATAATCTAAAACTCAGCCCGGGAAAAGAGGACGAGGGCTAGGGCAAGTTTGACGTCGGAGCAAAAATTAATAATAAAAAGTAAGGCGTATATATGACTGCATGGTTGACGAGCGTGTCAGAGTTGTAGCCAAGGACGGGATATAACCAACGTTTTTCAACATTGAACCGAAATTACACTCTGCTGAAACTACCGATTTGAGCCGGTTATAGACCAATTCCCAAAATTACTTAAAGGGAAACACAAATTTAGAGGTTCAAATTTACCGTTTTTTTTAACACCAGATGGCACCCAAAATTAACTTTTTGGCGGGAAGAAGATAAATACTAACAAATTTTGATAATATAAAATTTCAACGTTTCTCTGATTCCGGATAAGTATTCACAAATTTGATAATATCATATTTCAACGATTCTCTGATTCCGGATAAGTATTCACAAATTTTATAATATCAAATTTCAACGATTCTCTGATTCAGGATAAGTATTCACAAATTTTATAATATCAAATTTCAACGATTCTCTGATTCAGGATAAGTATTCACAAATTTTATAATATCAAATTTCAACGATTCTCTGATTCAGGATAAGTATTCACAAATTTTATAATATCAAATTTCAACGATTCTCTGATTCAGGATAAGTATTCACAAATTTTATAATATCAAATTTCAACGATTCTCTGATTCTGGATAAGTATTCACAAATTTTATAATATCATATTTCAATATTTCTCAGAACTAGCTTAAAGACTTAGATAAATCTAAATTATTTTCTGTTGTGTTACGATTCTAAAATGAATAAAAAAATTCAACAAAACTAGTTGTTTTTAATAGTTTTTACGTGTAATATTTCTTTATTAGAAAATATTTGCCACTTCATACTATATTTTCTACTTTTTATCACTGTTAAAAACCAGTTGCCTTTTGATAACACTGTTCGGATTATTGGTGCCATCTGGTGGGACGTCGGTTGTCTAAAAAATAACCTCCAATGGCGTTACCGCAGTGAAATTATCTTATCCCTTATGTGTCTAAGTCTATTCTATTTCGTAGCCAGCAGTAAAGGACATTTTGAGACGGAGAGAATTATATACGTTCTTTACCAACTTGTTACAAGCTCTTCAATTTTTTATTAAGCAATATCTATTAAAAAATATGAAGAAGGCTTTAAATCAAATGTCCCATCTCTGACGTTCATTCCCGGCCAAGTAGAACACCAGCGAGATTGCGTAAAAAATGACGGGTGACTTTTAATCGTAAAGATCCAATCATCTTCGCGTTACGTCTTTCAATATCGACGCGTCAATTCTGCCACCAAGTTTTTTTTAAGTCGCCATACGGCGGAGGGATACGAAGAAAAAAGGTAACGCTATGCAAAGAGAGACTGAAAAAAATATATTACTTTCTTTTACGTCCTTAAAATTTAATTTAAAAGTTGAGCAACGGGTGATCTATAGTCTTTAGAAAAATGACACGTTGGGAAAAAGAAATTTCAAAGTGTTACGTATCTCGCAAATAATTATGACATCTGACTAAATAGAATGGCATACTAAATCCATTAGTTTATAATAATTTAACGTAAGTTTCCTTCTTCCGTACGTAAAATGTTTACTGAGGGCCATCTTTAGAATGACTACACAATTTAAGTGGGATTCGGCGAAAAATTAATAATTCGGTCAAATTGAAACCCGGCCACTGGAATTAAAGGCAATAAAAGTCGCTAGCTGACTTGGGGCTGATTATTATTATTATTATTACAGGGTTGTACAAAATTTTCCAGACTTTTCCAGGTTTTCCCTGGCCAATTTTCCAAATGTCCTAAGCCATATTTCTAGAATAAATAAAGGATTTGAGGTAAAATCTTGCAAAATATTTAATGTGTATTCCTTAATACATCATTCTTTGACTTTTCCCTGACTTTTTTTAATCATTTTCAAAATCCCTGACTTTTCCAGGTCACGTACGAACCCTGTATTAATATTATTATTAAATTAAAATAATTAACCTATAACATTACGATGATTTTAGGGCAATAAATGAAGAGCGACCTTCGTTGATAGAGAGTGAAAGTTGCAGATCTTAAAGTGAGCTTTTTGTAGCCAATCAGCGTAGACATTAAACAAAAGCATTTTACGCGTTGTATCTTCAGGATGCTAAATAATCTCGCTATTGCAACGAGCGAGGAACCTGGCATTTTGCAACTTTTGAAAACGGGCAAGTAGCAGTTAGTAGCTGCCAACTAGGCTTAGGGCAGTAGCCGTGAAATTTGTTCTGGCAAATAGGAGGTCGCCAGAATCCTAGTTTATTCTCAGTCGTAATTAGAAAGTGGGCGGAAGCGAGGGTAACGAGATAGCTGTACCGCGGAAGATACGGCTCTCCATTCTCCGAAACGTACACCTCCTTTAAAAGAGCCAGTCCTTTATCTACTGGCGCGATTGCGAATGCGACTTCAAATCTGGCATTAGCGGGTCGTTGCTATAATGAAAGGATGCTCGCGATATACGTACGAAGTCGGGTATTCTCACGAGTTTCAAATTCTTACGGTTTCCCAACAAGCCCAATATATATACCCGCTACTTTATAGATATATTCCTTGTCATCCGCAATGTTTACCCGCGTGCCGTACTGTAATAGACCTAAATGTAAATTATCGGGCGAAACCAAATGGATGGCCAGCTCTCACCTCGCGGATGTTTCGTAATGAATCATTTCGATATTATATAAAGACCACCCTTAATTCTCTCAGTTTATGGAATATATATATATGTTAAATTAATTACTGGTTTTCATATATTTATACGCTCTCTCTCCCCCCCCCCAAAACATATTAGAAATTTCACATTGGTAAACAGTTTACAAACTAATGACTAATTCCAATAAAGCCTTCTATAGGAAACTTACGATTTAAAACGCGATTTTCGAAGTCTGTAGTCTTAATTTTATATCCGCCTTATACGGTCGTGTTTTACCGACCTAAAATTAATGCTCAAATCACCGGTTTATTTACGACCGACACGAAACGTTCGAATAAAACCTTGATCGAATTCATCGGCATCGAACAAAGAACAACGATCGAACGGAATCTAAATTTAGTCACTTTCGGGACAATGACGAGATGGAACCAAACCGAAATTGGGAAACACAGAGTGAACGATTCGTCGCGGCCATTATCGAGCTTAACTCGATCGAAATAGTACGTCATTATTAATAACAATGACGCGACGAAGGACAAACGTTCCAATTTCAAGGACATTGGAATTGAACGAGCGCGCGTTCGCCTAATTCATCTTGATTCTTTAAGAGATCTGTCCCGGATTTCTGAGCTTGACAGTTAATTTGGTACACGCGGAGGGGGGCGGCTAAGCCTCGGTTTAAGCCTCGTCAACCGCCATATACCGCGCTCTTTGTTCTCGAGAAGCGGCGTTTGATTCCATTGTTTAGCGAACGCGAGCTCCACTCTCATTACGTTCTCCTTCAGCGGCCAACTATATATTACATATATCGCTTCTCAAATTATAGATGGCGCGATTTACCGTCTCTTTCACGAGCTAAAGGTCATCGGTAAATGACCGTTGCTCGTTGCAGCCAGCCTGCGTTGGACATATATCCCTCTTCCTTACATAAACATTATCCCGCGTAGAAAACCGTTAAGAACTTTCTCCGCCAGAGTT
The DNA here is from genome assembly GCF_980474605.1 of Leiobunum rupestre. Classification (NCBI taxonomy): domain Eukaryota; kingdom Metazoa; phylum Arthropoda; class Arachnida; order Opiliones; family Sclerosomatidae; genus Leiobunum; species Leiobunum rupestre. Next base: position 39,816,147 of record NC_143394.1, read on the forward strand.
TAGTAGACTAGCGTATAGCCGCTGGAACCACGCGCCTAGAATGACTAATAAATACGCAAAATGCTTGGACAATGAAGATTTTATCAGCTTCCTGCCTTTAATTTATAGACAAGATGCTTACGGAACCATCGGCAGTTTTAGCTAAGTGTTAAAAAACGTAGGGTTGGCACCTAATTTCTTATTCCGCAAATATTTTGAGGATAAATTAAATTCATTTTCTTATTGGGAAATTGATAACTGGCTTAATTAACGTAGGAATACTTCAAAACTTAAAACATAGAGTGGTTGAAATTTAATTGAGATAAATAAGGTTTCAGTGAAATGCTCTAGAGGAAAACCATCTGTGAGTTAAATGGTCTATAGAGAAATAGATTTTTAGTGAAATTCTGTTTGGTTCATTAGATTTTGAGTAAAATGCTCTTTGGAAAAATAGATTTTGGGTGACATGCTCTTTGGAGAAACAGATTTTGGATAATTTCGAAATTCTCTTTGGAGAAATAGATTTTGGGTGAAATGCTCTTTGGAGAAATAGATTTTGGGTGAAATGCTCTTTGGAGAAATAGATTTTGGGTGAAATTCTCTTTGGAGAAATAGATTTTGGGTGAAATCTTTTGAAGAAATATATTTTAAGTGAAATGATCTTTTGAAGAAATATATTTTAAGTGAAATGATCTTTTGAAGAAATATATTTTAAGTGAAATGATCTTTTGAAGAATTATATTTTAAGTGAAATGATCTTTTGAAGAAATATATTTTAAGTGAAATGATCTTTTGAAGAAATATATTTTAAGTGAAATGATCTTTTGAAGAAATATATTTTAAGTGAAATGATCTTTTGAAGAATTATATTTTAAGTGAAATGATCTTTTGAAGAAATATATTTTAAGTGAAATGATCTTTTGAAGAAATATATTTTAAGTGAAATGATCTTTTGAAGAAATATATTTTAAGTGAAATGATCTTTTGAAGAAATATATTTTAAGTGAAATGATCTTTTGAAGAAATATATTTTAAGTGAAATGATCTTTTGAAGAAATATATTTTAAGTGAAATGATCTTTTGAGGAAATATATTTTAAGTGAAATGATCTTTTGAGGAAATATATTTTAAGTGAAATGATCTTTTGAGGAAATATATTTTAAGTGAAATGATCTTTTGAAGAAATATTTTTAAGTGAAATGATCTTTTGAAGAAATATTTTTAAGTGAAATGATCTTTTGAGGAAATATATTTTAAGTGAAATGATCTTTTGAGGAAATATATTTTAAGTGAAATGATCTTTTGAGGAAATGTATTTTAAGTGAAATGATCTTTTGAGGAAATATATTTTAAGTGAAATGATCTTTTGAAGAAATATTTTTAAGTGAAATGATCTTTTGACGAAATATATTTTAAGTGAAATGATCTTTTGAAGAAATATATTTTAAGTGAAATGATCTTTTGAAGAAATATATTTTAAGTGAAATGATCTTTTGAAGAAATATTTTTAAGTGAAATGATCTTTTGAGGAAATATATTTTAAGTGAAATGATCTTTTGAACAAATTTATTTTAATTGAAATGATCTTTCGAAAAATAAATTTTGCGAGAAATGCAGTTAAGAGAGATAGAAAAGTTTCAAATTACGAAAAACTTGAGCATCCTTTAGAGTAGCTTCGAATGGACGCAAAGTAACATTTCAAAGGCAAAAATCGAGAGCGTAATTAAAAATACCAAACTACTATTATCGGGGAAATGTTCAAAACAATGGATTTTCATCTCTGGCCGATTATTCCCGTAATTAAGAGACGTCACCAGGGGGCGCAACGAGCGAAGTTCGCGACAGGCGCTTCATATTTCACACAATAAAGAACGTAGCGTTTGCCTTTTGTCGAAAAGAGAACTTTACCGTAAAACGGAGAGCAATTTGCGATGGCCCAAAATGATTTTAATTCAATCGCCAGACAGTAGGGCCGACCGCGAAGGGGCGTCGCCGCTTAGTGACGGCCAAATGTTTTAATCATGCCAACAAATCGGGGATAATGAATTTTCCAACCGTAAGAGGGCGCGCCTGTTCGCTGTTTTCGCAAACAGCCGGGACCATTATTCCGGCAAACTTGAATAATTATCGGCGATTCCCGAAAGCCTACAATCGACGTTCGCGTTCCGAATAGAGGGAGGAATTATGATTATTAAGGAGGCGAGCCAGTGTTACCGGTGAATCGACAAAGTCTAAAAATGTTCGTGCCCTTCAAAAGTCATTCGTTTCGAGCGGCTCGTAATTCTATTCGATTCAACAGGGTCGCGACTTAATGGCCGAAAGGTTCGCCAAACCCTGATGTCCCTAAAAACGCGGCTTCTAGTGTGTACCCAGCACTCGACGGCCTTTGCTAGATCGTCCTCTCAGAAACGCCAAAGTTTACCTTCGTAGCTAAGCAAATAAAATGGCACGCGCCCTGTTCAACTAAAAAAAATGGCATTGCACAGAGTGTTTTCAAAGGCGGCGTCGATACAGGCTAACCCGAGAGAAATAAAGCGAACTTATATTACGGAGTCACGTTTCAGTCTACGATTAAGCGGCGTAATTAAGTTGCAATTTTCTGCAATGACACTTCGAGTATGATAGCAGCTTTATTCAACTACACTCAAAAGTAAAGTAAATATTATCGAAGTACCAACCAGTGGTGACTTTGCGAACTATACTTTGGGTTTTTGAGGATAAGGCTCATTTATGTTATTTACGCTACATTAAAAAGAATTAATTTAATTGGTTTAAAAATTAAAAATATAGCCTATTTACTGTTACTTTTGGATTCTGTAAAATGAGGCGAAAATGCCGCTTTATTGAAATTTGCAAACAATATATTAGTCTAATCATGGAATTAAAACCTTTTATTTTCTTTTTTCCGGAAAAATACGGAAAATATTCCGGATCAAAGGTTTTTTACGGAAAATTTGCCGACTTACAACTCTAGAAACAACGTTTTAGCAGGAAATTTGCTTCCATTAAAAATTAGTTCGAACACGAAGTTGCGTGTTTAATTTTATGGAATATTTAATCCAATAGAAAATATAGAGGTTCTAAAGTTGGAAGTCTGCGCTGGGCACTTCCGGTTAATACATATTTTAATAGAAGAAGCTCATATCGTAACATTACCGGAAGTTAATAGGTCTAAAGTACCCCGAGAGGATAACTCTCTCGTGAACAATTAATAGAGCACTTTCGAAAATACTAGAGGTCAAGGATGAAGGAGCGGAGTTCGCCTTTACACAGGACCGTACGTTTTTCGTTTAGTACGCGCTACTGCAGTTTCATTTGCTCTTTCTGGGGGCGTGACTTGATCGAGAGAGGAGAGAGACGGAATTACCGATAAGAGAAAATACATCCCGGGCGAAGATGGCGCCCCCAACACAGTCCTTTTCTTTTCGTCTAGCTCTCCCTTCCGCGCGCTAACCAGAAGCTTAAATCCAAGGATTACTAGAGTGGATAAATTTTCCCGAAAAGACGGCTAAGAGAGCAGCAGGGCCACGTACGAACCCACTCCTCCTTATTCCCAGAGAGTATTATTTTCATCTGGCAAGCGGCGAAGAAGAGATGACCCCAATAGTCTTCCCATTGTTTAGCTATCTCTTCGTTGCCTTTTACCCGGGCTTGTCATATCACAATCTCACGAACCACCCCGTACTGACGCTTAGACAATAGTACCTCTCTCTTTCTCCTCTTCAACCGACATTCAACGTCGTATAGAGGGGTTCTTTGCCCCCGAACCGTGTTTACTTAGGCTTCATAAGGCACTTTATATTATAAACATTTATATATAATATGATATTTCGATTCGCTAAAAGGGGCTTCCTCCAAGGACAAATTTATACATCTCAAGTGTACGTTCTCCGGGTTTCTTTATAACTTTGCACTGAAGGCTTACTCACTCGATTAATCAGGTGAATATACAACGGTTAAGAGTAATTTATCATTTGAATTCGGGAAACATCGCGTATTTTTTAAATAACAAGGTGGCAACGGAATATATTAAAATTCTTTAAAGGAATTGTAGGAAATTTATCAGTTAAATAAAGGAATAAAATTGGGAGAAAAAAAGGAGAAAATTAAATATAAAATTAGAAAAAACGGATGTCAAAATCAGGGTTGCCACAGTTTTTTCACAATCAAATTCCCTGACTTTTCCAGGTTTTCCCTGACCATCTCCGAAGATTTTCATTGACTTATTTTGTGCCAAGATTGTGTATTTTGTAACCTATATTTTAGTAAAAGTTTCCTATTTGCAATCGAAATTAAATTCCCTGACATTTACCGGACTTTTAGATTAATTTTTAAAATTCCCTGACTTTTCCCTGATTTATATACCCATATTCTAATTCCCTGACTTTTCCAGGAATTCCAGGTACCGTGGCAAGCCTGAAAATTGTTTAAAGGGAGTATAACCCTAACTCCTCTTGTTTGGTAGGGTGCACTGAGACTGTACCGAGTAGCTTCCACAAGCCTTCCTAGCGAGGGATGGCAAGGAGTTAGTTTAGTTAGGGTGTATACACTTTTTGGGAATTACCTTTTAAGGGTTTTTAAGGTTTTTAACTTTTTATCGATATAAAATGTCTAATATCAGTAAACATACTACAAACCATTAATAGCGTTACATTGTTAATCAGTTTAAACTAGTCTAGAGGTTTAGTTTTACTTTCAGATTCGACAAAATGAGGCGAAAATACCGCTTTATTTCAATTTGCAAACAATATATTAGACTAATCATGGAATGAAAACTTTTTTTTATTTTTTTCGGAAAAATACGGAAAATTTTCCGGAAAAAAGGTCTGTCATTTCCCGCGGAAAATTTTCCGACTTACAACAGTAGTTAGAAATAAGCATCTTTAAAAACTAGGACGTTTTAAAGACTTTTAAGGGTAAAATATAAACTATTTTAATTTCTTCAGACTTTAGATTTGAAATATAGGGTATTATAGGAAATTTAATGCAATTATATGAGAAAAAAGAAAATGCAGGAACTGTGGTCACGCTGAAATAAAATTTTTATTTTCCATGGTATAATTGTAGTATTTATTGAAATGAAAATGAGTTTAGTTCAAAACTTTATTTTACACTTGATTTAACTAAAAAAAACCTGCATTTTAATCAAAATTTATTTTCACTGGGCAATGAGATAAAATTTAGACTTCGAAAAGTCTTCTACTGATCTCCAAACCAAGCTTTTCTTACGTAGTTACCACAATTATTTAATTTTTTGGGCAAAATAGTAAATCAATAATAATCATTGATAAACACTAAATACGTTATACGCTATTACACCCGTTAAGATACATGTTTCAGGGCACCCACCAAAATCTGAAAAAAAAAAAATAGGGAAATAGGGGATTTTTCTGGCTAGAAATAGGGTGAAATAGGAACCAAATATTTTAAAGTAGGAACCAAATAGGGACCATTTTAATAAACAAAAATAAGATCTTTATTCTTTTAAAAGCAGCAAATTTTTAAAACTTACTTAGTTTTAATTTCTAAAAATCTTTTATCGATCACAAAAATAACTATACATTTTTTGTAATAATTCTATCACCTTAAATCGTGTTTTTTTCGCTTTTCTACGAAATAATTTAACCCGATGTTACTTTTCACCAAATGTATTAGAAATACGGTGATTTAGTGACCAAATCCCGATTTTATAGTGGTTTATGGACCTCGAAAAAAAGTAGGGGCTTTTAAGCATTTTAGGGACCTGGTGGGAGCCCTGATGTTTCATCCATGATGGATACTTATCTCATAAGAAATATAATATACTTCTGGTAATATTTATAAAAACCTAGAAATTTCCAGGAGAACCAAAGAACTAAATTTATAGGGAAGTAGAAACCTAAACAGAATTGTCGTATCTTTCATATAGGCAGGTAATAGAACCGGTGATATTATTTTTAGCTCGGATTAATAAGAAGTGCTTCGCGACTGTAAGCGGAGAGTGGAGCTGCAAATAAAAAACGGACGCTAATAATACGAAAGACGTGTTATCGATTTTCCCGAATTCGGAGCACGATTCTCTTCCTATATTAAGAAATAAACGACCAGACGAAGCGGGCTTCCTCTAAAAGCGCAACTTCGGACGTCTGAGGTCTACGCTTAGGACCCCTGTACGCCAAGTTAACCCAACAGTTACGAAATTGCGAAGAATGGGGAGCGACTAGACTCGTGTGTCTTAGTTCTCGGCTTACACGGAGACACGTGATTTGGAAAAAAGATGCCACCGAAAATAAATATAACAAAAATGTTCACGTTGGATGGATAGATTGGGGTTGTTCGATGGATAGATTAGGGGTTGTTCGACGGATACGTTAGGGGTTGTTCGACGGATACGTTAGGGGTTGTTCGACGGATACGTTAGGGGTTGTTCGACGGATACGTTAGGGGTTGTTCGACGGATACGTTAGGGGTTGTTCGACGGATACGTTAGGGGTTGTTCGACGGATACGTTAGGGGTTGTTCGACGGATACGTTAGGGGTTGTTCGACGGATACGTTAGGGGTTGTTCGACGGATACGTTAGGGGTTGTTCGACGGATACGTTAGGGGTTGTTCGACGGATACGTTAGGGGTTGTTCGACGGATACGTTAGGGGTTGTTCGACGGATACGTTAGGGGTTGTTCGACGGATACGTTAGGGGTTGTTCGACGGATAGATAAGGGGTTGTTCGATGGATAGATTAGGGGTTGTTCGACGGATAGATAAGGGGTTGTTCGATGGATAGATAAGGGGTTGTTCGATGGATAGATTAGGGGTTGTTCGATGGATAGATTAGGGGTTGTTCGATGGATAGATTAGGGGTTGTTCGATGGATAGATTAGGGGTTGTTCGATGGATAGATTAGGGGTTGTTCGATGGATAGATTAGGGGTTGTTCGACGGATAGATTAGGGGTTGTTCGACGGATAGATTAGGGGTTGTTCGACGGATACAATAGGGGTTGTTCGACGGATACAATAGGGGTTGTTCGACGGATACAATAGGGGTTGTTCGACGGATACAATATGGGTTGTTCGACGGATACAATAGGGGTTGTTCGACGGATACAATAGGGGTTGTTCGACGGATACAATATGGGTTGTTCGACGGATACAATAGGGGTTGTTCGACGGATAAATGGGGGTTGTTCGACGGATAAATGGGGGTTGTTCGATAAATAAATTTGGGTTGTTCGATAAATAAATTAGGGTTGTTCGATAAATAAATTAGGGTTGTTCGATAAATAAATTAGGGTTGTTCGATAAATAAATTAGGGTTGTTCGATAAATAAATTTGGGTTGTTCGATGGATAGATTAGGGTTCTTCACTTCGTTCCATTAACTGCATCCACTTTCTGGATTTACCTTCAAACACTTAACTTAATTGGTGTTGCGTACCGAGTGGAAAGCAGTCGGGCTATTCAGTGTAGTCCTCATTTTATAATGTATTTCTGGTGAAGTTCATTCTACTCACTGGAATAGTTCATGTTCCAGAAATTCCAGTGGAATTATAACCAAGGTTTAACTGTAATTTTGGTTTAATTTTTTTGTTTAAGTAATCTAACTACATTAATTAAATTTAGAAGTTCATTAATAACCAAGGCTTATCGTTTATATGCGTTGAATTCGACGAATTTAACAACACTTTTAAACATCACTGATTACAGTGTCGATAAATTCGCGTTGCACTAGCAAAGCCTATAGTAAATAAATAAAAAAATTATATTATAAATAATCTTCATGTCACGGACATTTAAGTACACACCATCCCCCACGATGCATTAACTATATTTTAAATAATAAATTTACATTTGAATACATTTCCAATCACCTTGTACATCAACTTAATAAACCCAAGAGGAATTTGATCGAAAATGAATTTTTCGAATTAGACAAACCCAATTTTTCGAGTTACCTGATTTTGGAAATAAAGTAGCGCAACGCTAACACGTTAGATGGCGCCAGTATCAAGAAATTCAAAGATGACAATAGGACGTATGCGGGTTGTGGGGTCTCGCGAATTGGCCAGAAATCTCACTTAAAATTAAAATTTCTTAATTCAACCGAAAACGTAGTTCAGAAATGATTAGTACTAACTAAAAATATAATATTTAACCAAATCGCTCTTAATTTTAAAAAAAAGTACGTAGATATTAAACCGAAAATCGCCAAAAACCACTAAAATGGTAAAATTATTAACTTCTTGGGCTTAAAGCGCTCAATTAGTTGGTATGTTCTTCGAATACTGGTTTATACATTGTAAATAGTATTTCTGGTAAATATCGGTAATTATATCTCTGCTTGTGAATCCTATTTTATATTACATTCCTCCCGGTTATAAAAGGGACTTTCGTAAAAGAAGCAAATAAATATTCATTCATAGACACATATCCCTTAGTAGGTCAAAATAGAGCAGACGCCTGTAGAAGTGTTCCACACGCAATACACCGGTGCACTGGGAGAAGCAGCCTACCGACTTATATCAGGGTTTTCGGCTAAAGTTGATTTATAAGAGTCCGTATAATATTACCGATAAAAAAATAATAGAAATTCGAACGTTTTATATTTCGGATAGAATGAATCTTTATCTGTATAAAACCATAAGCGTTTCTCTTCCGTGGTTTATGATGGAAAGAAACAGTTTTTCTAAAAATGGAAAAATATATTTGCGAGTCACCTGGATATGAAGGTATAAAACGATGATTAATGAGGGTAAGCCCGTTTAGAGAAAGGAGATTTAAGGTTTCGTTTAATAGCGAAAAAGACCTACTGAAAAATTCCCAGCAAATACGGTATACATTCGCTAAGAATCCGAAGGGGGGAGTGGGGGGGGGGAACGTTTAAGCGTGGCCAATTTTTCCTCTTTTACCCCCACGGGACTCGCTTTAAAAATATCCCAACCCCTCATACTTTAAGACCCGCGAATCGAATTTAGAAAGCAACCGATGGGGGTATAGAGGGGGCTAAAAGTCTAATACAGTTTCGGATGCGGAAAAAAATCTTTCACCTTTTCCATCGAAGCTTCGTCGGGGTCGAACGCGGGGTGGGGGGGAGGGAATGTATATATCAACGCTTACAAAACTGGGGCTTCGCTGCGATGTGTACCGTAGCTGATAAACCCGGTCATTTTTCAAAAATAGGCTTTTTGCCGGCCTCTTTCCTGTTGACTTTTGGCGCAAAAACTGAATTTGGCGCCGTGAACCGGTGATGCTCCCTAGATATCGCTAATGAATGATCGCCACACTAGCGCCCCCTTCACGCCGCTTCGCGTATTAACGGGATAGAGGAGGAGGGGGGTTCCAAGCTCGCGCGCCCCGCCGACCCGTTAAAATATATCGTCCGGAGAAAATTCATCCCTCATATAAAGACCAAGGCTTAAGTCTCTTCGCCCAAAACGGATTTATGGATGAGGTAGGCTACCCCTCGATCCCGGAAAGGGGTTCGGCCCCAACTAGAAATATTTAGATTTGGGGTGGGTTCCGAGTGGGTATCTCGCCCACGCCATTATACGCACTTATATTACGACTACATTTGCTTACGTATTATAAACGCGCTATGAATATACTCGAAATATTATTTGAAGACCCGAGTTCGTTCCCTCACCATTATAGCTACAATAGCATTAATTATAATACGATCAAATAAGGCTCATGTGCGCTTAATTAAATAAGGATAATATAATTCGTATACTTAATTAAATTATAATGATATAGTTCGTAATCAGATGACGCTAACATAATTACAATTAAGATATTTTCTCTTTTATTACTAAATACCGCCTTTGATGTCCACTGATAATTTGAAGTTGGTTTTTTTCCCATCGGTGGGCCAAATTCCAACTCTGTGAGTTCGATAATTCTCTTATGTTGTAGGTTGATCAGTAACGACATTACGAAGATTTTATAAAGAAGCTACAAATTTTAGGGTTCTTGCTGTAATTTAAAATCTAGCTATTCGTATTAAGACTAGTTTTGCACCAAACGTAGATTCTTTATACGGTACATTCATTACGTTTTTTATACTTCAAAACTTTCTAAAACAAGGTTTCTATTTAATTAAATTTATTTCCTTTTAAAAATTCTAGTGTTGTTAATTTTCCGGAAAAATAAAATGCGGAAAATTTTCCTCAAATCGGAAAAATAAAAAATTGAAACATAAACTACTTTTTAAGGGTTTTTAATGTTATTAACTTTTTATCGATATAAAATGTCTAATAACAGTAAACTTACTACAAAACATTAATAGTGTTATATTTTTAATCAGTTTAAACTAGTCTAGAGGTTTAGTTTTACTTTCAGATTCGAGAAAATTAGGCAAAAATGCCGCTTTATTTAAATTTGAAAACAATATTTTAAGACTAATCATAGAATGAAAATTTTTTATTTTTCCGGAAAAAAGGAGTCGGTCATTTTCCGAATTACAACACTGAAAAATTCCACTGAAGTAAGCGTTAGTTTTTATTTTGAAATTTCTCTAAGCCTTGGTCTCTCTAATGGTACAATTACATTCCCGGAAGTGTAGTTTAAAAATGAGCTATTTCGATTTTGTTTTGGCATCGATGTCAGTAGAGAGAGAGTGTCATACTTCCATTATTTCATTACTTATGGTTGCGGGTAAAACTTACGTTTCCAACCTCATTTTTCTGTTTTATTTTACTAATGACAAGAACCAATTTAAGCAAGGAAGAATCGGCACAGTTTTCATTTCCATATAGTTTTACCAATTTTATTATTTATTTTTTGTAAGAGTCAGATGCCGACATCTAGTGAGCGGAAACGGAAGTATTAAAAATGAGAAATTCCACAAATACAAAATTCTAATTATACTTTTGGAAAATGCAACGAAGAATTTTTTTAAAACTGAGTTCTTTTTATAATATTAATTAAAAATTAACAAAATTACATAATAAATAAAAAACTACGAAATAATTCAAAAAATAAATTATAAAATTGTAAATTTAATTTATACGCGATATGCCAATATTGTAAAATAACGTATTTATAATATTAATTGAAAATTACATAATAAGTAAAAAACTAAGAAATAATTCATAAAATAAATTCTTAAATTATAAATTTAATTTATAAACGATGTTCCAATATTGTAAAAATTTAAAATTAACAAAATTACATAATAAATAAAAAAAACTTCGAAATAATTCATAAAATAAATTATTAAACTATACGCGATATGCCAATATTGTAAAATAACGTATTTATAAAAAATACAATTATAATAATTAAAATAATAATACTTATGAAAAATGTCTCGTGTTCCGGTCAAGAGACGGCGCTCTAAAATCATGATGGATCCTGATTAAGGGCGGGGCGTCGGTATTGAAGCTATAAGCTACAGTTTCAGGTTCTTCCTTGCGTAAATCGGTTCTGGCTTTCATTAAAAGTAAAACTGTATTTAAAAAATAACGCATAATCCGGGACGAAGTTTTTAAATTTCTTTAATTTTGCAAGCGAGCTTTTAACCAACGTCGTTTAAACGAAAGCGTGAAAGTGCAAAGATAGAAAAAAAATCGTTAATAATAAATGCTTAACCACGTTAAAACTTCGAACGTAAAAATGCGCTCGGAGGAGATAGCGAAAAGGATTTGAGAATAGTTTGAAATATTCAGGGACCAAATGCATTTTTAATTCTTCCCCGCCAAAACGTCGTTGAATAAATTATGAGAAAGCGAGGGGGGAGTCCCTTTCAACGCCGCTCGCAGCCATTCCCTTTAGCCGCAGCGACACCTAGCGTTGCGGTTGAGGGATTATACTCCTTCCGACCCCCGCTTCCATCCCCCTCTTCGCCTAGTTCCAGGTTCACGACACTCAAAATTCGGAAGAAGGGATTAAAAGGGAATTTTTTATTAGGCCAATTAAGTCTGAGAAGACACTATTAAAATGTCGTTGCAGTACACTGGCTCCGAAATGACTCTCGTTAGGCCTTGGACTTCCACATTTTACGAGGTGGAGGAAGGAGGGCTTTTACGCGCCAGCCTAAAAGGCAAATAGCTTTCACTATCGATAACGTAAAAAGGACGTTGATCAAAACAAGCACTGGCTTCGTAAACGCCAGAAATCCCCCAAACAGTTTTTCCTTTGACAAAGGTTTTCTTGCATTTCCAAGATATGACGAATTATACCAGATGATAGTCGCTTCGCCGCGATTCTTAATATGGCCGCACGCTTAAAAACGTGTTCTTTACATATGATATTTAATTTTTTTCACACGGAAAAATTTAAAATCGGTTCAAAATGGATAAAATTGATTTTCTTACGAAAAAAGGCATAAAATTCTATAGAAAAAAAGGCAGTTATTTCTTCAATTCTATGATATTATATAAGATATTTTATAAACCTAGAATACCCTTTAGTATTCTACAAAATTAGTTCTTTAGAAAGATCTATAGAAAAGGAAACTTAGAAATAGATAAGACTCTATAGAAATAGATAGATACTCTATAGAAATAGATACATAGACTCTATAGTATAGAAATAGATAGATAGACTATAGAAATAGATACATAGACTCTATAGAAATAGATACATAGACTCTATTGAAATAGATACATAGACTCTATAGAAATAGATATAGTCTATCGAAATAGATACATAGACTCTATCGAAATAGATACATAGACTCTATCGAAATAGATACATACTCTATAGAAATAGATACATAGTCTATCGAAATAGATACATACTCTATAGAAATAGACACATAGTCTATCGAAATAGATACATAGACTCTATCGAAATAGATAGATAGATAGACTATAGAAATAGATAGATAGACTATAGAAATAGATAGATAACCTATAGAAATAGATAGATAGACTATAGAAATAAATATACTCTATAGAAATAGATAGATAGACTATATAAATAGACTATAGAAATAAATAGATAGACTATAGAAATAAATAAATATACTCTATAGAAATAAATAAATATACTCTATAGAAATAGATAGATAGACTATATAAATATATAAATAGACTTTAGAAATAGACTATAAAATAGAAAGATAGACTTTAGAAATAGATAGATAGACTATAGAAATAGATAGAGACTATAAAAATACAACTAGACTATAGAAATAGATAGATAGACTATAGAAATAGATAGATTGACTATAGAAATATATAGGCTATAGAAATATATAGACTCTATAGCACCTCCTTCAAAGCTCTATACGATTCTATATAGAGCTATTTCATAAGGGAATACCGTAAAGAAATATGAAAAGATGTAATTATAATTTTAATTTTGTAGATAAGTCGAGTCGATTCAAGCCTTTCATACGATGTTCATACACAATACGGTAAACCCATTTCACGGATTTTCACTCGCAACGTAACGTGAGAAGGCTATTGTAAAGTTTTCTCTTTACTCATGAGGGCCGTCTCTCGCAAAACGTCGTAAATTTATGTTTCCCTGACAAACAAACAACAAGGATATCGGTTGATAGCGCGATTTAGCCTAAGCGACTGAGAGGAGAAGCATTTCGAGTGTTAAATTAAACGTCAAGAATTATTTAACGAAATACTTGGAAATTTAGCCTAAAGTATATTACAGCAGCATCTCTTGCCGCCGCTCTCTTTACAAATGGCCGGCAAAGAAGATCAACCAAGCGTTTAAATGTTACGTTCATTTCTCTTTTCGGGTTTTCTAAATCTCTTCCCAAATATAACATCACGGGCCGTGTTTATTTGATGATATTTCGCCCAGCCACTGCTAGTTGTATACTTGTAGAATGAAAAACAAAATCCGGCCAAAGCGGTTTAACGCCCAATGTATTTTTGTCGCGGGCTATAAAAGCAAAGCCAGTAAAACATCTCCTAAAGATTTATGTCATTCCTGAAAATCTAGACACCGTATATCATTTATCCCATAATTTATTTTTAATACCCTTCTTTCGAGGATTTAAAAATAATTTGCCAGGGAAAAAAACAATTAAGAGCGTTTTAAAAATTTTAAATGGTAATTTCTTTAGTCAATTTATCACGGTGTCTAATTCCATTGCCGTTGAAGTTTGGTAAAATATTATCCAATGGTGTAACGTAAGAATTGTGGTATTTATTTAAAGGAAGTTTGGTTTAGATAGAAACTTTATTTAACGACGTAGTTATGAAGGTTTTTAGCGCAACTTTGCTTTTAAGATTCTTCCTACGATTCACGCGCAATGCATTTACAGAGTACTATTCACGACACAGACAGCATAGTCTCATTTCTACTAGCGTCATTTTTTAATTGCTTTAAAATACAAACTTATGAAACAATTTTACAGTTTTAGTTTAGACGAAGCCTAGAGCCCCTTTAGTCTGTATAACTTACAATACACAGACGTTTTGCGGAGAAGCGCGATCAGGGTGACCACAGAATATTTTAAAATCCTTTAAAGGAATTATAGGAAAGTTATCGTTGAAATGTAGGAAAATATAGGAAGAAAGTTGGGAGAAAAACAGAAAAAAATAGAAGATAATTAATTATACAATAAGAGAAAACGATTGTCAAAATTGTTTAAAGGGGGTATAACCTTCAAAATAAAGTTGATAACTGATAGAAATAGTCGAAAACTATCGCTTAAGTGTTGGAAATAAGCTTCTTAAAAACTAGGACGTTTTAAAGACTTCTAAGTTTAAAATATCAACTATTTTAATTTCTTCAGACTTTTGAGTTAAAATATAGGGTATTATAGGAAATTTAATGCAATTATAGGAGAAAAAGGAAGGACGTTAAATTATAGGACAAAATAGGAAATATAATAACTGTGGTCACCCTGCGTGATCTAGTCCGAGGGGCACTAGAAAGCTGTTTACCTTTATAGAAAACCTTTAGGAAACGAGGGTTTAATTCGAGGGTTTTTAGGTAGAGAAATTGTATGAAAAAGCGTTCTTTCCCAAGTGAGCTATGGCTTTTAAGGACATCCCGAGTTTTGGAGCTCGATTTTTCAGATTCGTTAAGCGCCCCGAGCGTGTCAAAGTCAATCAAACCGTTTCTTGAAAAGGATAGAAAAAATATCTTTAGAGAACTGCAGGAGTACGCGTAGCGAACGGATTCCGAAAAGTCGAAGGAAAATATTTTTAAAATGTCGATTCGGCAAAAATTTCTTAAAAAGGAGCTGAGACCCTATTTACCGCAGTCTCGAATTTTTTTCCTTCATCCCCGACTTCTCGATGTTATCCTTTTAAAATCTCGACGGAGCCCCCGAGGTTTGAAATAATTACGAAGAGTAAGTTGGCCAAAAACTCTGCTGCAAACGTAAAGCAGAGTAACGAAATATTTCCTTTTGCAAAAGAGTTGAAAATACATTTAGAATAACATTGTTTTCAACTTTTTTCATGTGCCGAGGAACAAACTTCTTTCAAACTTTTGGAGAACGTTCTACAACATAACCATTACTAAATTTAAGTTATTTAAGACATTTGAGAATGCTCTACAACATAACCATTACTAAATTTAAGTTATTAAAGGCTTTTTGAAAACGCTCTAGAACATTATCATTACTAAATTTAGGTTATTTTAAGCTTTTGAAAACGCTCTAGAACATTATCATTACTAAATTTAGGTTATTTTAAGCTTTTGAAAACGCTCTAAAACATTATCATTACTAAATTTAGGTTATTATAGGCTTTTTGAAAACGCTCTAGAACATTATCACTACTAAATTTAGGTTATTGAAAGCTTTTGGGATAGGCTCTACATCATTATCATTACTAAATTTAGGTTATTGAATGCTTTTTGAAAACGCTCTAAAACATTATATTACTAAATTTGGGTTATAAAAGTCTTTTTGAAAACGCTCTAGAACATTATAATTACTAAAATTAGGTTATTAAAGGCTTTTTGAAAACGCTCTAAAACATTATATTACTAAATTTAGGTTATAAAAGTCTTTTTGAAAAAGCCTTAGAACATTATCATTACTACTAAATTTAGAATATTAGTCTTTATAAGAAATCTCTAGAACATTATCATTCCTATAAATAAGTTATTTAAAACTCTTTGAGGACACTACAATATTATCATTAGCAAAATTAGATAATTTAAGACTTTTTGGGGACACTAAGATGTTATTATACCCAAAAATTAAGTTATTTAAGGATTTTATTTAACATTCTACAACATTTGAATTATTAAATTTTAGCAATCAAAAAGCCTTCATATGCTTATTTTTTAGATTTTCACACTTTTTAACCCCCTTAAATTTAACGAACAACCAAATATATATCAATTAAATTTTATATTTGGAGAAAAATGGATAGATAGAACAGAAAATACAGCCTCGAATAATGCCCTCTGATCAACACAAATGAAACCGTAAGCAATATATCCACTATGGCGCCATTTTCCATTTTGAATCCGAATTCTCCCGAAAGATGGCGAAAACGTTGCCATTCCGGAATAAAAGGGGAAGAAAATATAGATTGGTAGAGGAGAGAGAGAGAGAGAGAGAGAGAGAGAGAGAGAGAGATAGGAGTAAAAAACGGGGGAGAAAGAGAGAGAGAGGAAAAACGAATTGTTGAAGGTAGGCGAAACGAATTCTCCGAGCTAAATCAATATCAGTACAGCAAGAGACGCGAAATGAGGACGGAACGGGAGAGAGAGCATCGCAGGGAAGCCGGCACCGTTTGATTTGGTCGTCTCTGTAACCATAGTGATGCTGCTCCTTCCTCTAGAGAGAGAGAGGAAGAGTAGGAAGCTCCGGGTCGGGTGAAGAAGGGGACATCCCCGCGACAAATCGCCTCTGGAAATAGCCTTAGTTGATTAGCCACCCCCAGTCGTTCTCCGCAATTACATACGGTGTTTGTGTAGGCTAAGGGGTGAATGTTGTACCCCCCCCCCCCGCCGTATCTTCCAATCGCGCTGGTGCCGCAAAAGCGCACCTTTCCAGCTCCAAAGGCAACGCGACAAAAGGTAAAAGGGGAATTCGCCATAGTATAAAGTGTGTGTACTGGAAATTCCCACGCATATTTAATTCAGCGGGATTCGTTTATGAGCGCGGAGAGTCGTGTATTTTAAGGCGTTTAACACGTTCCCGGGGATCCGGCTTCCATTCTCTGGTTGGCGTTTACCTCAAAATGTAAAGGGCGAGAATATAGGGATCGACCTCAAATCTGATTTAGACTTCAAACACGTCCTTCCGAAGCTATCTCCTCCGAGACGAAACCCATACACTAGAGAGCTTTATATTAAATACCTTTAAGTTATTCGACCCTCTTGACCTCGAGTTTGGACGTTTATCGAGTTAGCTTAAGCCTTATATCTATCCTTCGCTGTTAACAGTCGTTTGTTAAGGCGTACGGCTAATAATATACGTACTTCGTATCATTTAAAAATACACCGTCTTTAAAACAATATTTACCCTTTTAAGAAACGAAATTTTAAGACGCTAATTATATGCAAAATCAAACAAGAACTAATTAAGGAAAACTTCTAGCGTAAAGAACCTTGGGTAAACAATTAAAAGAGCTTCCATTTAAACATTATACGCAAATCCTGACATAGTTACTTAAAAAAACTGACTTAGTTACGATCAAAATTTAAAAAAAATTCAGTTATTAAAGCCTTACCCATTTTTTAATATGTTAAATAATTGCACAATGAAGGGATGCGTTTGAATGGGGGAAATGCGTTTATGAAAAATCCTCTCTTTAAAAATGTTTTATAGGACTTTTTTAAAATTTATAGAATTTTACAGGACTTTTATCAAAATCATAGGATTTTATAGGCCTTTTCCATAAATTATAGGATTCTATAGGACTTTTATCAAAATTAAAGGATTTTATAGGATTTTTTCAAAATTAAAGGAATCTATAGGACTTTTCAAAATTATAGGATTTTATAGGACTATTTTTTTAAATTATAGGATTTTATAGGACTATTTTTTAAAAATTAAAGGATTTTATAGGACTATTGTTTAAAAATTAAAGGATTTTATAAAACTATTTTTTTAAAATTATATGATTTTATGGGACTAAATATGCCATTTCATTTACTAACTTTATGTAATTAAAAATATCTAAATTTAGTGAAATATATCTTTGGTTTTCAATTAAAAAACAATATTTAACCATTTTATCACAAAAAATATACTAGTAGGCTTAGTAGCTAACCATGTTAGCAATAACAAAAGTATAGACTAGAATTACTTGGTATAAGAATTCATTCTATAGCAATTTAGCTGATTAGCGGGATTTGAAATGGGCAAAATATCAAAATTATAGAATTTTATAGGACTTTTTGGTTTTCATGTAGTTCATTCGTCACGAAATACGTAGAAGTTCAGTTCAATTTATGCTTAAAAACAGGGTGCCTCGTCGAATTTACTCTTATGTCAAGAGCTTTTCGTAGTTAAACGTCATCGATACGTCACCCGTGACGCAGAAGCAACATCAAAACATGAAAGCCAAGGTCAATTTAGAGAAAGGCCTACTATTTATCTACTATCGTAAAAAAAACAAGAGTTCTAATACAAAAAAAATAGTAGTAAACCCCTATATTTTCCCCTATTTCATTACGTGTAAATGTCTAAAATCTTTTTGGTAACTTATCGATATACTATAGAGAAACAATTACGAAATAGTACGACAGAAGAAACAAGACTAAACGTTAGTAGTAAGGCCCCAACATTTTCTCCAATTTCATTCCATGGAAACGTCTACAACCGTTTTGTCCTACTATCGTAAAAATAACAGTACAACAGGAGGAATAATACCAAAATATTGTACTAAACACCAACATTAACCCCTATATCATTCAGTGGTTGAAAAAAGTCTACGGACATTATGGGGCCTATTATTGCTCTACTATCGTAAAAAAAAACAACCAGTAAGATAGTAGGAATAATACTAGAGTGGTTAATTTTCCGGAAAAATAAAATGCGGAAAAATTTCCGCAAATCGGATAAATAAAAAATTGAAACCTAAATTACTTTTTAAGGGTTTTTAATGTTAATCAGTTTAAACTAGTCTAGAGGTTTAGTTTTACTTTTAGATTCGAAAAAATAAGGCGAAAACTCCGCTTTATTTAAATCTGCAAGCAATATTAGACTAATCATGGAATGAAAATTTTCTGACTTGCAACTCTTAATAATACCAAAAATAGTAGTAAGCCCCCAAAAGAGGGTTGGCACAATTTTTCCAAGGGTGGAAAAAACTAGATTTTCCGCGGTTTTTTTCATCTATTGTTTTCCTGTTAAAAACCGTGTGGAAAATCGTACTTCCATGGTTTTTTCCACTTCTAGTGGCCAAATTCAATAAAAAATAAATAATAAAAGCAGTATATTCTTCTATTCTATTCACTCTTTTTCTGGCCTTTTTTTCATCTCTCCTATTTGCAATGACCAAATTAGTCACTTAATAGATATATCAATGATTAATTTAGCATGAAAAGAGTTTTTTCCACTTTTTCCGGTTTTTACCAGTTTTTCCCACATGTCCCGGCAAAAACAGGTTTTTGCCAACCTTGCCCTAAACACAGGAAAAAAGCAAAACCTAAACATTCGTCCCTATATATTTAGTTAATTAAACCTGACTAAATAAGGGGGGATCAGTTTAATTATAGAAAACAGCCAAATCAATTATACCCCCCAGCATGCCTCTCACGCGACGGAAAAAAACCCGGCAAAGCATCCAGAGATTCACGATGGGGTTAAAAGAAGCAGCCCCCCGAACGTCCCTCGTGACCGCAGCCATATATATACTCGGCGGAGCGAAAAGAATTAAAAGGGACCGAGAATAGGTAACGGGGAAGAAGGACGGCATGAAATGGCATCGATTTTTGGGGATGCCTCTTTCTCTTTTTTTCGCTTAGACAAGCAGCTAGCTTGGCGCATTTCAATTCCAAATGGAACTCGCCGCTATCGGAGGGAGTCTGAAATCTTTTTCGCGCTTAAAGAAGTGGGATGGGAGGGGCCAGCAACTGGAGACAGAGCATTAAGGAAAAAGGAACTTCGAGTCCAAAGTAGGTAGCGGAAACTGCACCGAAGGCTTTCCCGCGTACACGCTCAAAACGAAGAAACATTAGGAAAGCTATATACACTCGAAGTTGCCGGGGATAATAAATACAAAACTAGCTAAGTTCTCCCACCCCTGCCTCCCTACCCTGGTCCCAAACTTCTTTTCCGGTTTTTTAGGGTACAGAGAGAAAGTTGAGGGAGATAACAGCTTGAAACGTTTCTCGATACATTAGGAGGAAGTGTCTTTTTACTCGCCTAATTTGCATATTACTCTCACCCAACGTCTTGTCACCGCGCTTAAAGGTAAACGCGCCGGCAACTATTTCCCCAGAGTACCGACAGGGGCCGCTGCTTAAACGCAATTTCATACCTTCCTACAGTTTTCTCGGTACAGCTTTTCCTCTCCTTTTTTATCCCTTTTCCCGCTTAGACAGTACCGCCCCCTACCGTTAAAAGCGAACTTTAGAATGCCTTATTTTGCATAAACCTTGTACAGGGGATTTTCATGGGCTAGCAGGCCCTGGTTTCTCCGTAATAATACCGACGGTTTTTCCCCG
This sequence comes from Leiobunum rupestre, assembly GCF_980474605.1. NCBI lineage: Eukaryota > Metazoa > Arthropoda > Arachnida > Opiliones > Sclerosomatidae > Leiobunum > Leiobunum rupestre. Next base: position 39,836,658 of record NC_143394.1, read on the forward strand.
ATTTATTTTAAACGAAATAAAAAAATTATATATTTTGTTTCTTAAGGAAATGTGACACTCCCAAATTTTAAGATATAAAATTAAAGAGCGTTTTAAGATAAAAACTAGGCTTGTTTCGGGTCCTTCAAGCTTCAAATCAAGTATTGTTACACGCAAGAACGTCTATAGGTTACCGAGAACGTACTGAAGCGAGAAAAACTTAAAATCATAACTGCATCTGTAGGTGAGGTGGCGGAGTGGTTAGCACTTTCACCTCGCAGGAAGAGGAGCCGGGTTCGATCCCAGCTTGTGACACTGTGTGAAAATTTGGTTTAAAGGCCTAGGTTTTATTCTGCCTTTCCCCCCTTAAATTAACTTAGTGGAGCACAAATACCCTGGTGGTAGGCCAACCGCTGAACATGTTGGCCTAATTTAAAGGGCGACAGGCAGAAGAAAACCTAGGCATTTAAGTGGGTTTTCCCCCCGAGCTCTTCGGTTTCCCCTTCCATTAAATCTTGTTGAGGTTAGTGTAGGGAGCTGTTGGCTCGCGTGGCATGAAGGGCTTGCCACCACCCTCCTACGCATTGTAACCCGGCTACCGGAATTATTGGCTTTAAAAGTCACTTGGTGACTTAGGCCTAAGGTGGTGCGAAGGGTATCATTAAATATTTTTCCTCGAAACAATCATCTATTTATGAAAAAGGAAAAGTTAGATTTTAAACGTTTTCTCGAAAGCTAAAGAGCTAGCTGGCGCTATACAATTGAATGAAGGATTACCTCGAGAGAGAAATGAACTTTAATAGGTGGAGCTGGAAAAGTAAAATCGTTAAAAATCGCACAATTTAATTTAATTTTTATTCAATTAAAATTATCTCCAATTCGATCCGATAATATCAGCCTAAACGGCGTAGGTAGTAAAAAAAGGTGAAAATTCAATCAACTAGAAAAAAATAAACAGTTACACGCAAAAGCGAGTGTTAAAGAAAGCCCAAATAATGGTAGTTTTTTCTTCAAAACACGGCGTTAAAATCACGTCAAACGACCCAAAATCTAATCCGAAGCGTGGGAAAATATTTGTCTTTCGCGGCCCTTTGCGTGAAATGGGAGAGATTTAAATTCTCGCGCTATTTGCTTTTTAAAAAATAACGATATATCTGAATAGTTGAAAAGCAAATATTTATCCGCAAGAATACATCAACGCCCGCAGCTCAAACGCGCTCGGAATAGGAGGGATATAAAGCCGGGCCGGCTCATGAATATTACATGTAAAAGCCAATGATTTAAAGTACATATAACGTCTTTCGTGTTTAATTATTTACCTCGCCTCTATAGGCAAGCGGGCATCGCATTGACGAAAGGGGGCGCTGTATCGTCCCGCGATGCTCAGCCGAAATCAATTATAGAGCCGCCACGCCATTCAGAATTAATTAAAACGAATCACTGGAAATGCCAAATGCTTAAGCGGCTCCGAGCGCGCGTATTTTGCCACCGGTTTTTGCCCAACGGAAATAGTACTTAATATACATACATATATATATACATTATATATATATATATATATATATATATATATATATATATATATATATATATATATGTATATATATTTGATAGGAGCTATATATGACTTGATAGAATCTGTCAAAATGCTTTTTGCCTAAGTTAATAAGAAGAGTTTTATTGAATTTGATAATGTATATACCATAATATTTCGTTTAAATCTATTTCATATAGTGATATTTTTGAAATATTCATCGATAGAATAAAAAAAATTGCTATACTAGAAATAAATTTCTGTTTATGATTTGTAGGTACGTCTATTTTGAAATTGAAAGAATGTATTTATTTTGGGGAAAATGACCTTCAATCGCGTCAATACACTTACAAAAAATTTGTAAAGGCATATATTTCCGAAGTACCGTGATATAGGAATTATAGGATATTAAATTTAAAAACTTTAGGAGATACCAAAAAGAGATACGTCAGCTATGAGCTATATTACAGGCGTCATATAACCCTAAGACAGGTCAAAGAGGAAGTAGTTACTGTTTGGGTGTACTCTTGGTTTTCAAAATTTTTATAATTAAAAAAAAACTGGTCCTTTTTTTTTAAACATTTCCATGAAATGACAGTCTTTTATTAAACTTTGATTCGTCATTTTTTAAAACTCTGTGCCAAAAACATAGTACAAAAAAAATGCAATCATAGGATTTTTACGGCATCAATTCATAATTATTGGATTTAACGCGATCGTTTCAGAATGATGGGATTTAACGCGATCGTTTCAGAATAATAGGATTTAATGGGATCGTTTCAGAATGATAGGATTTAATGGGATAGTTTCATAATTATAGGATTTGTACGGGATAGTTTTAGAATGATGGGATTTAACGGGATCGTTTCAGAATTATAGGACTTAACGGGATCGTTTCAGAATTATAGTATTTAACGGGGTCGTTATAGAAATATAGGATTTAACGAAATCGTTATATAATTATAGGATTTAACGGGATCGTTATATAATTATAGGATTTAACGGGATTTTTATAGAAATATTGGATTTAACGGGATCGTTATTGAAATATTGGATTTAACGGGATCGTTATATAAATATAGGGTTTAATGGGATCGTTATAGAAATATTGGATTTAACGGGATCGTTATAGAAATATGGGATTTAACGGGATCGTTATAGAAATATGGGATTTAAGGGGATCGTTATAGAAATATAGGGTTTAATGGGATCGTTTCAGAATTATAGGATTTAATGGGATCGTTTCAGAATTATAGGATTTTTACGGGATGGTTTCAGAATTATAGGATTTTTACGGGATCGTTTCAGAATTATAGGATTTTTACGGGATCCTTTCAGAATTATAGGATTTTTACGGGATCCTTTCAGAATTATAGGATTTTTACGAGACCGTTTCCAATGCTTTTATTTCTGTGAAAAATAAAGAATATAAAATTTTAACAAATTCATGTACACGAACTTAATATTTGAATAGATAGAAGAGATATTTGGAGCCTCCAGAGGATCTCTTTAATGGAGAGAGCCCGTATTAGAAAAACCTAAAAGCTGATATATAGCAATGATAAGCTAAAACTCGAAGCCAAGCTTTTAGGGTAGGAGTAATAAAGCTTTTACCAGGGGATCCTTTCGGCATCCCTTACAGCGATACACGGGTAAAAAAGGTCGCAGCCACCCTGTCCCCTCCAACGAAGACGAGAAAAAACCCGGAGCAGGTGGAAGTATTCGCAGAGAAAATGACACAATGGCGGGCGTTCATTCAGCGCAAACCCACGCTTCGAACTGCGGGTTGTAGGCTGAAACTATCTATCTACTTTTTTTGGCAATAGGTTCGGTTCAATAAAAAAATATCCTAAATTACAGGGAGAGAAGAAAGGTGATATGAACGGGCTTACGTTGTCGTTCGCGGAGTTGCTGGGAAGATCGCTTTAATACCGGACGAAATAACGTTGATCCGATGTGTATTACATATTTCTAATGTTACGTTAGTCGGGCTAAGCCGAAGAAAATACAGAGGAATTGCAGACAGAGCTTCTAGGTTCAAAATAGTATGGATATAGTGAACGATTGAATTTTTACAGTAAACAATAGCAGGCCCCTCACTCAAATTTTTAATTTTTTATAGGAAAAATTGGGTTTAAATATATAGGATTTTACAGGACTTTTTTATTCAAAATTATAGGATTTTATAAGACTTTTTCAAAATTTTAGGATTTTATGGGACTTGTTTCTAAAAAATTTAGGATTTTATAGGACTTTCCCCCCCAAATTATAGGATTTTATAAGACTTTTTCAAAATTTTAGGATTTTATGGGACTTGTTTCTAAAAAAATTAGGATTTTATAGGACTTTCCCCCCAAAATTATAGGATTTTATGGAACTTTTTCTAAACATTTTAGGATTTTATAGGACTTTTTTCAAAATTATAGGATTTTATAGGACTTTTTCAAAATTTTAGGATTTTATAGGACTTTTTTCAAAATTATAGGATTTTATAGGACTTTTTTTTCAAAATTATAAAATGTTATAGGACATTTTTGGAAATATAGGATTTTTTAGGTTATTTAGGACCTATGGGAGACCTGCAATCGTAAATTGTTTTGATGATTGAGGCAACATTTAATTTCAGGATGTTAATTCATTTGCGGTAACGTTACGACGTCTCCTGAAAGCTACAATGTCTATTCCTAATTTATATATCCTTTGGTTTAGCATTATCCGTGTTCGCACACGTAGCTTGTAGCGCTACATTTGTGTTCATAGAAAAAACAAAGAAGCTGTTGAAACAAACAATGGCAGAAGCGACGTTGGCGGATGGAAAAGTCAGGCGAGGTGGGTAACCCCGGGCAACGGAATAAATATTTCAATCCCCGAGTCACGTGACGGTCGCGTTTGAACACGTTTGACGTGTCAACGCCAGGAGACTTTTCGGACTGTCAACAAAGGCCGAAAAAAATGATATCTGCTTTTGAATGTTTCACTCTTTTCGGTCCAGATTTCCGCGCGAAGCCGCTAGCTAGAAGACTCTAGCGAGAACTACTGAATTTGACAATATCCGACGGGTTTCTCTTCTTTGGTGAAACTTCCCCCTTTTCTATCTGATCATAAAATGAAGTGAACCGCAATTTTGGCGCCGTATTCCGAAGCGATAAAGATCGATTGAAAAATCAATGACCTGAATTTACGCTACATCGCCGGCGAGAATTTCCTTGCAGCTAGATGGCGCTGTTCAAAACGACCCACAGTTGCGGTTTATAAGCGATAAGTGCTTTTGATTAATTTAATTGGCGATAATTTAGGGGTCAAACGTTAAATAAAAATCCCCGATAAAATATGGTACCAATAACTTGAATATCTTCTAAAGAAAATTTAAAATTATTTTCCCTAACCTAAATAATAGACAGATATCCTTAGTAGACGGGTTAAGCGCGGGATAGAAAACGTGTAATAGAGTATTCTACAGCGTTGGGAAAAAAATTTTTTGGTTTAAATCAGGTTTTTTTTAAAACTGCTTTATTTTACTTTTAATCTATTTTTCGCTTTTGTTTAACCGTGCATACATATTACAAATCAACTAAAAATTAATATGAGTTTTATCACTAGTTTCACGTGACCAGAACAAAGTTTTGTTTTAGTTTCGTTTTTTACAAGTCTCACCAGAACTAAGTTTTAGTTTTAGTTTCATTTTTGATTTTGTATAAATACGGGGCGGCCAGGATAATGCCTCGAAAATAATATAGAAAATAAAATAAATTTTCAAGCGAATTAAAGGAAAATATAGGAAAACAAATAAGCAAAAATAAGGATTTTTATCGAAAAACAGAAGATAAAATGAAGTGAAATATAGGATGAAGAAGGGTACACGACGACGGAATGTTTTCGAGTTATATAAAAACCTAAGGAATATATAGGAAGGTATTGAAAATATAGGAAATGTGGTCACCTTGTAAATGTTTTAGGTAAGGAAATGTACAAACATCTTGGAATATTATTTAGTTACTTAAAAAAGCCAAATTATTAAAACAAACTATTGGTATTTTTTTATTCAATGGTTTAAACCAGCCAAACCTGGTCTACGCCGAAGAAACCTTTTCCAATTTAGAGTCGACGTTGTCAATGAAACAAAAAAATAAGAACCAGGCTCCATTATACCCATTACAAAAATATTATAGAGGAAATGTTTTCGGAATCCTATAGAAAAGTCCTTAAAATATTATAAAATCTATAGATATTTGCGTCATTTTTCTATGAGCAATAAAGAAAACTAAAATTGCGGTTGTTTTTCTATAAAAATGTTCATGCAGCATATATATTTACATAAGATTTTTTAGAAAGTCTTTAGAAAATTACCGAGAAGATTGTAAAAATGTTCACCTACATTTCTGTTACCCACTAAGAAATATTTTGATCACCAATTTAATAATATTCCTATAGATTTATCCTGGATAATTACGTTAAAATTGTTTATAATTCCTAAGAATGTTAAAAAAAATCACTTGGTTTAAACCAGCCAACCCTGGTAGACTAACATTTTCTAGAGCGCGCTTAACCCGTTTATTTAATATAACTCGATTTTGGAAAATGAATCTCGAATGGGCGGGTTTTAAAAACTTGGGAATTAGGGAAGCTGTAAAAAGACATATCGCCCAGAAAAAATAAAGAAAAAAGGCCCTAGAAGAAACTGGCGGCAGCTGTACGCTTCATTTGCATGAAGAGACATTAAAACGATAGCGTCGTCATTTGATAGCTAGCTAGTACGGCGGGAAAGAGGTACAGTCGCGACTGGTAAGCCTAAACCTAAGTTCGCAGTCACCTATTGACCTCTCGTTAGTCTCCTATCTCGACTGCCCCCCGGAATCTTCGCTAACTTTCCAAAGCTAGGGTTAAAATGGGCCCAACCAGATTTTGTAATGATTATGAGCGCAGACTGCGGCCTCCCTTTTATGATCTTTTTTGGTGTACGTGGGGCCATTACCCGCCTTTAAAACAACAGGGGCCTTCGAACTTTCATATTTAAATTAGACCTAATTTAGAGATCGCCCACTCTCTTTCGGGTTAGCCTCGGCGGGCTACGCGACGGTAATGAAAACCATTTGGGACCAAGCCGAGTTATTTCATAGCTGGAACGATTGAAATTTATCGACGTTGCGATTCCGGGTGATCGTTTCAACTTTCTTTCTAACGGCATCTACTTCAGAGATAAATGACTCGATATAACGAAAGGGCCATTTTCCGGACCCCCCGAACGACCCAAAGCCACCCCCGTTGCCGACAGGGTCAAACATCACTATGGTTTCAATCGTATACTACCGATAGTGCAGTTAGTATACAAATTCAGCGAAATCATTGCGTTAAAATACCCACCCTAGTACCCGGCCATAAAAAGTAGTTTATTTCCAAACGTTATAAATAAATAAATAACTAACTACATAAATAACTAACTAACTAACTAAATGCAAATGATAGTCAGAATGATATCACCATATAATATTTCTTAAATTTAAATCTTTTTTTTTATTTTATTGAATTTATTAATTTTTATTAAATTAATTTGCTCTTTTCCGGTATAATTAACGGCATTTTTTTCTTTTATCAGTTATTTAATCTTGAATTAAATTAAATCTTAATTAAATTTAATATTTTAGTTTTCTCAGATTTTCTATGTATTTTAATTTTTTAAGAACCTATTTTTTGTCATTTTTTATTCCTCTATTGAAATAAATTGGCTTGTGATTTAAATCAATTTTTGTACGGTCTAATCCAACTAATGATTTACTTTTCGCGCATTTTATTTCTGCTCTCGAAATTTTTAAGTGTGGTCGTACAAGTTACTGAAGATATGGTCATTGACATTTGGGCTTAAAGGCAAACTTTTGTAATCCCGTTCAGTGGGTGGAAGCTAAGAGAAAGCAGAGGAATTATATTGTAATAAGAATTAATTAAAATTTTTGCAGTAATCATTTCCAAAACGATACGGGATAAGGATGACGTTTTTATTCAAAAGGTTTATCAGCTAATGGACAAACTCTATATAAAATTAAAACAAAAAATAATTTTTAAACTTAATTTCATTTCTGCCTGATAAATTTAATAAACTTCACGGAAGATATTAGACTCAACGGACGAGCAAATTAAAGGTTAATAGAGGGCGTTATAAGATTTTATCTAGCGTATATCCCTGATACCATAATTCGAAATGTTAGAGCCAGAGAGAGAGAGAATAGTGTATAACTCGAGCTAAAACCGTTGAAATTACATTTTGAGAAGGCAGGTTTTCAATCTCGTCGGGTAAAAGGCTTATTTTAAAAGATAACCAAGTCGTAAAAATAAAATCAAGAGCGGGTTGAAGGAGAAAAAAGAAACTTAATTTAAGTCATAAAACCCGGTAATAAATTGTTCGAGTGTAACGGTCCGAAATTTCATATTAACGCTTGAAGCCTTTGGTACATTTAAGAGCTGCCGCCGGGGTCGCTGCCACGATTTTCAATTTACATGGTGGCGCTGGGGGGTAGAGAAGAACTTGACACGCGCTGGCCGTACATTTGGAGGGGCGAAATGTTTTATGCCACTCACGCCCGACGAGGGTAAGGCTGGCTTCCGCGCATAGCAAGTAGCGGCGAAAGACATTTCACGGGACGAATCCGATGGATTTATAACTAGAAACTTTTCCTCGGAAGTGCAGTGCCCTTAATGCTACCTTCAGGAATAATCCGGAAGAAAGAAATGAAAGTTAAAAGGGTTAGTGAGTGGCAAGAGAAAATAAACAAAATATCCCGTTCGTCTTCCGGTTTTACGCGTTGAGAGGAACAATTTTTCTATCAGGCCAGAGCCGACCGAATTTATTTTAGATTAATTCACTCAAAAGCACGTACTGATGTCAACTAGAAAAACCGTAACCGAAGTAAAACACTTTCACCAAAAGTGTATAACGTATAAGTATCCATCTTGAACTTAAAAGCTAAGAGTAAGCCTTTAAAGCAGGGTTGCCACAAAAATTTTAGATTCAAATTCCCTGACTATTCCCTGATCATTTTAAGAGATTTACCCTGACTTTTTAAGGAAAAACATTATTTTATATTTTACTTTTATCTGAAGTTAATAAGTTTAAATTGACTTATATTTCAGTAAAAAGGTTATCGCAATGTTGAAAAAATTACCCAAACTTTCAAGGAAATAAATGATAATCATATTATTTGTCATAGATCTAGAGTAATATTAACTTCAATTTTTGCCAAGATAAAATTGAATTCCCTGACTTTTCCCTGAATGTTTATAAATTCTTAAAATTCCCTGACATTTCCGGCCTATTTTTAAATTCGCTGATTTTTCCCCGACGTCTGGCAGCCCTGTAACAGGCTCGTGGCAGTTTTATAACAATATAAAGCCAAGTTACTTTATAAAAAACGTGTAAATGTTTTTTTCTACGTCACTAGCTATAGTTATTGAAGATAGAGGGCACGCGCTCGAGTCGATAAAGATTTTGAAATTTGAAGACCACGTGCGAAACGCGCGTGCCAATAAAGTATTAAAAAGTTTAAGCTCGTGAGGCGGAGAAAAACATTTTATACTTGAATTTTATTATTGTTTTATTTTATAGAAACATCTATGGTGACGTAAATTATATTTAAACGATGTAGTTTTAAAACGTTACTACATGATATAGAAAACGTATTTTGCGATGTAAGGATAGTTACTTCAAATTTACCTGATGAAACAATTTTATAAAATCAAATTACAGTTGCGAAATGTAATATAGGTTCAAGTCCACTTACAAGGAGACTACCCGAGGTGTAACTCACCGATTTTGTTTAAATTCAGGGATTAAGTAGACCTTCACGTAACTTAAAAAACCCCAAAGGGAAAAAATGCGATGGGCTTTAGTTTTACCATGGCAACCGAAAACGTTTTTGACAACTAAAATATTCTATGTAAATTAACATAGGAAAATTGAAGATTCCTAAATTATTCAATTTTTTTTAAACAAAGGTGGTTAATTGTGGGTAAATATCAAATTTGATATTTACCCAAAATTAACCAAATTGGTTTAAATTTTTTTTAATAATTTCGATTTTCCTATGTTAATTTACATAGAGAAATATAATATTTTAGTTGTCAAAAACGTTTTCGGTTGCCATGGTAAAACTAAAGCCCATCGCATTTTTTTCCCTTTGGGGTTTTTTAAGTTACGTGAAGGTCTACTTAATCCCTGAATTTAAACAAAATCGGTGAGTTACACCTCGGGTAGTCTCCTTGTTAGTATAGAATTAGCTAGTTTTATTTTAGTTCGCATTGTCACCAATAGATGACAGACGGGGTCTAGAATCGTTTCGTTTCGTTAAGTAACTGCTTCCACCTAGAAGCACTTTTTGAAATATTTTAAATAAAATAGTCGACCCAAAATATTTCTTAGAATTTAAATTGATGGTACAGCTTAAAATTCCAAATATCTGAAACATTCAGTGATCAGTCATATAGTCTTTTAAATCCCTATTTAGGAGATAAATTTAAAATGTGTTATTTTTTACGGCATTCTTAAGGTCTAGATGGCGTAATTAGCGGAAAAGCTTCCTCGAATCGGGATGAGAGTTAATTTTGTCGAAGTTTATTCTAGCAGGAAAACTACTAAAGTGGAAGAACAAGTACCAGCGAAGGATTATATATTCAACGAGCTCGATATAAATAGACCACCCTGTCCAAACTTAATTAGTGTGGCAAGTCAATCGAATCTAATGGCTCCGACGAGCCGAGCAAAATTTACTTCCAGGTTATAGGACGTATAGATTTCAAGTGCACCGCGCGACTTTTTATAACCGTAACGAAATATTTCCTCCCAATAATATTGTTAAAAAAATGTATCTGAATATGGTAAAATACGCTTACAAAGGAGGTGGTTTATGGAGAAACGGTGAGGAAACTACGTATATCCTTTAGGATCTTTTTTGTACAGTGAAATGAGGAGGATTTATGTACGTGGGTGAAAAAAAAAGGCGGAGGTATAGATGGTGAGGGGTATTCGGAGGAGATGAACTGTGTCATTCGCCTAAGCTTAGTACGGACGAAATGTCAGGGGTCGTTCCTAAAACATTTCGGTACTCCAGAGCCTTTTGAGTAGAAAGTTAAATTATTTTCAATTATAATTAAAATATTACAATTAACAAATGTGGGGTAAATATGTTACTACTTAATGCAATTTCATTATTTAGAATAAAATTTTTAGTAGCCAAATCTAATTCGTTTGATGGGGGAAAAATCTGCTAAGGTTCTCTATTGAATCCGGGGATATCTATTAAATTTTACAGAAGCCACAGAAAGGATCAAATATACGTTTTAAAATATTTTGATTAAAAATATTCGCCTTTCAGTTTATATTTATCAAATTGGATTTATCCTGTTCCATTTTTATAAAGCTACTAAGTAAAAACAACTTTGGGTAAAAAACTACTAAACAATAGTGTTGTTAATTTCCCAGAAAAAAATTCGGAAAATTTTCCAGATAATCGGAAAAATAAAAAATTTAAACATAAATTACTTTTTAAGGGTTTTTAATGTTTTTAACTTTTTATAGAGATAAAATGTCTAATATCAGTAAACATACTACAAAACATTAATAGTGTTACATTTTTAATCGGTTTAAACTAGTCTAGAGGTTTAGTTTTACTTTTAGATTCGAAAAATTGAGGCGAAAATGCCGCTTTATTTAAATTTGCAAACAATATATTAGACTTATCATGGAATGAAAACTTTTTTTTTGAGGAAAAATACGGAACATTTTCCGGAAAAAAGGCCTCGGTCATTTTCCGGAAAATGTTCCGACTTACAAACACTACTAAACAATAAAAAAATATCCAATAACGAATAAATATACGTAAATTAAATAAAAGACAGTCATTAGACAATCCAATAGACGTTGGATAAGTTATAATTAAGTCTTAAATCAACCGTCACTATAATAAAAAAAATAGTGTAAAAACCGAATTGATAAGAAAACTTTAGGAGCAAACCCCGTGTTATGGGCAATACGTATCGGATTATTTATTGGCATAGCAGTCCTAAACTGCGAGTCGCGAGAGACGAAAGAACAGTTTCTATAAATGAGGCGAGGAAGCGACTGCAAGAAGAAAGGAGAGAATTCTCAAATCAATCCGAACGAGTGATATCCCTCATTTCCCCTTATCGCCGTAGAAATTGCCGCTCTTAAATAAAGGAAGCGAGTCGAAGGAAGATTTTGCAGAAAGGGCATTGTCGAAATTGGCACCCCGGATTTTTCGAAATATAGACACTTTTTTTGTCGCCAAAATACAGAAAACGGATAGAGGGAAAAACGGGCCAACTTTTCTAATCTAGTTTGCATGTAAGCCCGAGAAACGTTAGCCGGAGCTTTCGGGTTTCGATGGCTCCCAGTTGGCACTTTATACGAAATGGACCCCTTTTTTTGTTTACGAAGGGGAACTTTTATATATATATATATATATATATATATATATATATATATATATATATATATATATATATATATATATATATATATATATATATATATAAATATAAGAGAGACGGTCGGTTTTTAATATACAGGTGAATATTTTCGTAGTGGCCATTTTTAAGCCCCCCCATTTCACCCCTTTGTGTGTGTGTTTTTTTGTGAAATTGGAAATCGCTATATCGGTCTTTCTACTCTGAGCCGGATAGTGTACGGACTTCTCAGAACCGTACAATGGGAATTTTGGCGATTCGGTTTTGAAACATTGCCTTTTATTTTATATTTATTTACATAAGTTGCAGAGTCTCGCTTGAGGTGGCTTGTCGCGTTAACGAAACTTTTTGCGAAACTACAAAAGTGAATTTGGATATCATAAAAGGAAAATCTGGTTAAACAAGCGTGTATTGGGAATGCTATTAAAATTTCCGGACACTTTATCTTTCGTAAATGCTCTTTTAACCCAGCGATGCGTGCCTGTATATTATCTAGAAAATAAAATAATGCATTGCAAGCAAAGGATTACTTTTTGACCATTCGAAATGGAGCTCCAGTTTACAAATAGAATCAGAGTTGCCACAATATTTTTAAAATCCCTAACTATTCCCTGACTTTTTAAGGCCAAAATTAAACAGATTTTAGCTATATATTTTACTTTTATCAGAAATTAAAAATTAAAACCATTGATACTTCAGTATAAAGGTAATGTTTTACGGAGGGGAAAAAGAATTGATAATAATAAACACAGAATTTGTCTGAGAACTATAGTAAATTTACCTTCAAAATGTGTCAAAATAAATTGAATTCCCTGATGTTTTAAGATTTCTTCAAATTCTATGACATTTCCCCGACTATTAAGGCCTATTTTTAGATACCCTGACTTTTCCTTGATTTCCCTAGTGGTCTCGGATTTCGTCTGCAACGAATGTTCTCAGGTTCTCTCTTCCAATTTTTGGATTAAACCCTCGTCAATTAACAAAGCCAACAGATCATGATGTGGTACAGTTTGCGGTCGTAAAGCCAAAGGTTTGGAATAATCTGTGAAAAGCTATCGCTTTTGAAATAATAAAGAAACATGAACCTAAGCGAGTTAGAGGTAACTTTAAATTGGAGTTATTTCCAACGCGGCATCACATATCAGTTGACCGCGTGGAAAAATTACAGCACACAGGGTTATTTCATTATACATATTAACCATATTGTACTAGTCCCAAATCTAAACCATATAGATAATGTTAAATAACTTCGCTTTATTGGGGAAACATTTTCGGCCAATTTTGATTAATTTGTTTAAAACTATAAGAAAATGCATTAATATTTTTTAATAACGGTTGCCTAGTACTCAAAGATGGTCTTATCAGTTATATCAGGGTTCGTACGAAACTTTCTGATCTAAAATCCCTGACTTTTCCAGGTTATCCCTGATAAATTTTTGCCAATATTCCTGACCTTTTTGGTTATATTTTTGGACATTTTCTTTTATTATTTTAGGTAAAATGTTTTGTTAATGTGTGGTTTGGTTGACTAACTAAAATCCCTGACTTATCACTGACATTTTCCCTCCCTTTTATAGATCCCTGACTTATCCAGGTTTTCCAGAATATCCAGGTTCTGTACAAACCCTGTATATGAAGCGCAAAACCAAGCAGCAGGGACTTTAAATAACGTTTAAGTTTACTTTTTTTACCTTGATTTGTTTACAAAGGTATTTTTTACCTATCACACGAGCCCAAACCTTAATGTTCGCATTTCCCTGCTGCTTGTTTTTGCGCTGGTGGCAGCCTACTTACAGGGGCTAGTAGGCCACACTTTGAAGCTCTCTGGCGCTCTTTTAACTCATCTTAGGAAAATGGGACAAAAACAGGCATATTTCTAAACTCACCCGCTACAACTCTTTAAAATTTTTGCATTACCTTTTGAAACACCCTGTATAATTTCTAAATTTGAAACACTTTTAAGTAAAAAATACATCGCAAATTATCCAAAGAAAATAGGGTAGTCGTAAACGTGAAAGAGTCGAAATACCTTTGACGTCATACAAAGTACGGTTCTAAAAATGCGATTATAGATAAACTGGGTGGGGTGGAAGTAAGGCTCGGAGAAATATATAGAGTGGAAACGGAGATAGCGAAATTGCGCGCGAAGAAGGTGAGAAAAATCTGTATTAAATTCGGCTTCGCTGAGACAGCACGTTTGCTCCATTAGGTTCGTATCCGAGACATTAACGACTAAATCGCCAAGATAGATCGCCAGATTTATTCTTCGCTGGAGGGGAGGAACTCAGCCCCCCCCCCCACGACTGTACGATAGCTCCATCTTTAGGCTTTCCCTTTCCTAAGGAAAAAAACCTCTATCTTTACTCCCCCCCCAGCAGGCACTCCGAAGTCTAGATCCCCCATTAAAGCTTTTTGTTACGTTATAGGAAAAAACCAGGAGTTAAAAAAAAAAGCATCGCTCGTGCAGGAATTGGAGGGGTGAATTGGGGGGGGGGGGGCCTGGAACCCTGAGGATGGGAATAAAGCTTTCCTGTTTGGTAGCTCATTACGTTTCAAAGCGAAATAGCTAGCCCACTTAGATCCCTCCCATCTTCCCAACTCTTCCGAGTCAACTTCTTGATTTCGTTACAATAGTCTGAGTGAGAGAGAGAGAGTGAGAGAGAGAGAGAGAGAGAGAGAGAGAGAGAGTGTGTACTGAAATATTTTCCACTTGTTTCTTTTTTAAAGCGAGGCGAAAAACGGCGGAAAAGAGTGAGAAACGCTCGCAATTGAAGAGCTATTGTTACCGAGAGTAGTTTTATCACGACTGAAAAGAAAATTGAACGTCTTTTTTTAAAACTGCATATTTTTTTATTACTTATCCTAAATACGACGCCATTCGAGAATCGAAAGAGTCGTCATAGTTACTACGTAAAAATTTTTTTTTTTAAATTGACTATTTTTCTTTGTATTAATACAGGTACTTCATGACTAAGTCTTCATAATTTTTAAACTATCAGTAGATTTATAACAGACTTGATCACTACCTACGTAATTAAATAAATATTGAGATTTATCAAAACAAATACAAATTAGTTTTATTTTATTAGTTTGAGAGAGATGCAGCCACTACCGGCCGTAGCCTACGTGACTTCATCACCATGGCCTATGCTAAAGACAAGGCCTGAGCAGTAGATTCGAATTACAAGCGCACCAAGCGGGAATTTGCGACAAATTCGAAGGACCAGTAAATATTTTAGTTTTCGAACATGCACAGGCCTTGACTTCATAATATACGGGGTGTTTCAAAAGGTTATGCAAAAATTTTAAGGAGTTGCAGGGGGTGAGTTGAGAAGTATGCCTGTTTATTCCCCATTTTCCTACGATGAGTTAAAAGAGCGCCAGAGAGCCTCAAAGTGTGACCTACTAGCCCCTGGAAGTAGGCTGCAACCAGCGCAAAACCAAGCAACTAATATATTTATTTTAAAAATTAATCTAGGTTTAAATTATTCGCTTATTTAGTAAAGGCTAGCGTAAAGATTGTAAAGAGAGATTTGAAACCGCAGACGAAAATATTTAGCAGACTGTCAAAAAGAAAGAATTTGTAACTTTTCTTTGCTCCTACTTTGGATTAGCAGACAAAGGGTACCGATTATTTTTGTAGTGCAGCAAAATTGTCCAGGGAAAAATTTTAGTCTATTCAAAACACTTCATTGCTAGGTTTGTGAAAAATACGCTTAAGGAAAAGGGTAAAACCTCAAACCTGTCTCTCCATCTAGGCTTACTTAAAGTATTAAGCGTGCACCGTTAATTAAAGCCTTTCTAAGGCTGGTATATATTTAGCTTGACAGTGCGGGTAATCGCTTCTCGACAGCGTTTCCAGCGCTTCACGCGTAAACAACAGCCAAAGTTATTAGTGCCAACCGAGAGAGAGCGGTATGTCATAAAAGGCAAAAAAAAATCTAATTTTTGCGGCGTCTTTTGCCAAGAAAATATTTCGAATGAAAAAGGCGCTTAATGTAGTCTAACGCGTCCTTGTTTATATAAATAACAGCTAGCTTCCACTTTCGACGCTTTATCGTTCGCAGAGTAAGAGCACTCATCGTCTTTCGGCTTCCCCTGGGAGGCTTTTAAACAACTTTTCCTCACTGCTAAAAAGCCCGCCGCGAGAGCCAGGTATTTACCGGTGGAGGGAAGGTACGCGCCTACTCTTTCAACAGATGGCGCTGTTTATCGCCGCCATTAATTCGCCATTTGCCTGCTAAGCTTTTATACCCTCGTTATCAGAGGCTACTTTGGAAGTGGGGACCACTTTTCTAGTATAATACGACGCTAGCCTCAATTGATACATTAGGACCTTCTTAAAAGGAGCGACGGGAGAAGTCCCCGCCCCCCAAGCGGGCGACACCTAACGGAATTTTATGGCATATATAATTTAATAATATTAAGGTAAATTTTTTATCTTTTTTCGGAGAAACGCTTCTTCCTTCTAAGATTTAGATATAACCATAAAGAAAAGAGGATGTGCTTTTAAATTTAAATTTTATAAGCCTTATTATTCAATAAAAAAATGTATTTACGACGATGGAGATTGCTGAGATAAAAATAGGTCAAAATGGTCTACTGACCCCTGTAGAAGTGTTCAAACCGCTATACACCGGTGTTCAGTGTGGAGTTAATTTACAGGGGCAACAATTTAAATTTCCATTATTTTTCGAGTTTGGTGATTATAAATATTATTACCTATCAATAAGGGTTGGTTTTATAAGTTTAAAGGTGTAAATAAAAAAAGGTTCGAAATTGCGCAAAACGAAATGGTGTCGCTGCGACAACGTAGCAAAAGATAGAAAAGTTGACATTGAGTGAGGTGTGACGGGCCCGCCTAAGTAGCAGCTACACGAAATTGCGTCACTCGGGCGGAAGACCAAAATTCCGCTGACGTGAATGAACGCTTTGACGTGTTCGTGACGGCTGACGTGAAAGGAGCTTCTCCGAAACACCCCCGCCTAAATGCCAGAGAGTGGGCCAAGAGTTGCGCCAGATAAACAAAACTACTTTTTAACCAAAATAAACGATTTTACGTTGAAGTGTTACGCTAAGTATATAACATATCTGTTACTACAAGTTTCGTAAAAAATTTCCGGAATTAAATTCCATAACATTTACAGGTTTTCCCTTATCAAATTGCCAATTTTCCCCATTTTTGTAGAATAAATGAATGGTTTGAGGTAAAATCTTAAAAAATATTTATTCTGTATTTTTAATACATCTTTAAAAAATGTATTTGCCTGTTTTTTTTTGGGTCATTTTAAAATTCCCTTACATTTTTTTACCATTTTCAAATGCATCGACCTTTCCCTGACCTTTTGGAATCATTTTAAAATTCCCTGACTTTTTAAAATCATTTTAAAATTTCCTGACTATTCCCTGACCATTTGGAAACATTTTCCAATTTCCTGACTTTTCCACGTTGTAAACCAGTGGGGAGAGAACTTGCAAACTTAACGCGGAAAACGTTGTTTCCGAGTTTTCACCCAGTGCCACAAGCTGGGATCGAACCCGGTTCCTCTCGCTGCGAGGTGAAAGAATGGCTACCGTTGTATTTTGTTATAATCTTTATTATTTGTTCGAAAATTGGTTGAATAAAATTATTGTTCCTACGTGAAATTAGAAAAGAGATAATATATTTTGTGGTGAATCATGCTGCTAAGTTAAAAATATTTCTGAGACATAAGCTATCTCAAAATTATTGGACTTTATAGGACATTTTACGGAAATATAGAGAACTATATAATAGGTTAAAAAATATAGAATTTCGAAGGAATTATAGGACTAATGAGCTCCCTGCCGTTACGGCGGCTACAGTCGTGGCGTGAAAGGTTTGAGAGTGAACCTAATGGAAGCTCTTGTAGGGGTGGACTTAAATAAATAAACATAGCAATGACATTGTAACACCTCATTTTCAAACAAAAATACAACAAAGTTTCCAAAAATGTTGATTATATCTACTGTATATTCCCGTAACTTTAAAATTACACTAGCGCCATCTCTCGTTGTTGAACCACCAACCCCCGGGGGTGCCTTTCAGGGTTGCCACAATATTTGGGATTCAAATTCCCTGACCATTTAAGAGATTTTCCCTGACTTTTTCAGGGCAACATTTTTAGTTTATATTTCACTTTTATCAGAAGTTAATAAATTTAATGGACATATTTCAGTAAAAAAGATATCACAATGTTGAAAAAATTAGCCAAACTGTCAAGGAAATAAATGATAATCATAGAATTTGACATGGATCTAGAGATAAATTACCTCCAAAAAACTGCCAAGATAAAATTGAACTCCCTGACTTTTCACTGAATTTTTACAAAATCTTACAATTTCCTGACTATTTAGGCCCATTTTTGAAATTCCCTGACTTTTCACTGAATTTTTACAAAATCTTACAATTCCCTGACTATTTAGGTCAAATTTCTGAAATTCGCTGACTTTACACTGAATTTTTACAAAATCTTACAATTCCCAGACTATTTAGGCCCATTTTTGAAATTCGCTGACTTTACACTGAATTTTTACAAAATCTTACAATTCTCTGACTATTTAGGCCCATTTTTGAAATTCGCTGACTTTACACTGAATTTTTACAAAATCTTACAATTCCCTGACTATTTAGGCCCATTTTTGAAATTCCCTGACATTTCACTGAATTAATACAAAATCTTAAAATTTCCTGACTATTTAGGCCCATTTTTGAAATTCCCTGACTTTTCCCTGAATTTTTTAAAATTCTTAAAATTCCCTGACTATTTAGGCCCATTTTTGAAATTCCCTGACTTTGCTAATAACTAGTTCAGAAACGAATCTAAGGATGGCGCCACGATAGCGTCAGTTCAGTCGCCACGACAGGGACAGATTGCCTTATTACACCAATTTGTAATACGCTAATACGAAAACAAATTGACACATTCTTGCGCGACTTTGTCTGGGGGGTTATAAGTGGGAAAAATATTCGAACTCACGCGACGAACGTGCTCCGTTAGCCTCCCTCTGCTCTTTTGTATTGTCGAAATGAGGGGCTTGTAGAAAATCATTATCATACGAGTAGAAAGAATGAAGTATAACAAGGTCTAACTGGCAGCTACGGCTGGATGGCAGAGCGAGCCGACAGAGCTGTTTAAGGAGTCCGCACACAACGTCCGAGCCGTCGAGGCACGATTCAACGTGCGTGTTATCACGCATTTATATATGTTGGTGTTTAGAGTAGATTTCGGAGGCCCAGCTCCTACCCCCGCGGTTCGCAACCCAGCGGGTCCCGTGGCGTTCTTACACGTTTTACCGGCGAAGAGCGTATATTATGAATGAATCGGATATTACTTGATGTGGTCGGGGACAAAAACATAAAAAAGGTCTCGTATTAAGTTATTAGAAGCGAGGTGCCAAAATTATGATAGCCATAACCCGCTTGAGTCACGCAATTAAGGAAAAGAAAAGTTGCTAGATTGACATGCAAATTATGATGCGGCGAGTCAAAATACATTATTCCATTCAAATATTTAACTATTTCCGGGCCCCCACTCAAATCTTAAATTATTATAGGAAAAATAGAATTATTTTTCTAAAAATATAGGACTTTATAGGACTATATATGCTATTTAATTAACTAACTTAATGCATTTAAAAACAAAATCTATATTTAGAGAAATAAGTCTTTGATTTTCACTTAAAAAATTTAAACTATTTAACCATTTTATCACAAAAATATACTAGTAGGTAACCATGTTAACAATAACAAAAGTATAGACTAGAATGACTTGGTATAGGAGTTTATCCTATAGTTAAATCTAGCAATTTAACTGACATGCGAGTGGCTGGATTTGAAATTGGCAAAATATCAAAATTATAGGATTTTATAGGACTTTTGAGAGATTTTGCTATAAATATAGGATGTTATAGGACATTTTTGAAAATATAGGATTTTATAGGAATTATAGGACCTCTGGGGGCCCTGCTATTTCAAACGGTACCAGAATTTCGCTAGTTTGACAAACCTAGTCTCGAAAAAAGGGCAGGAAAAATTGAATTAGTTGTTTGGTCCTGATCGTGATTATTTTTTACCTATATTTTTATCCGATTAACCAATTTTTAATTGATTGCTGATAAAAAAAATCAAATTATTTATCTTAAAGATGGAATATTTCGTATATAATCGCTAGTAACGAAACCATTTTTTTCACCAAAATAATTATAAATAATAATCATAACGGCGGATTCGACATTTTGGTTTATAAAGAATAGAAGCTTTATTTCTCAATTCACCGACCTATTTTAAAGCGTAAGGTTACAATGTACAAATTTAACGTTTCCACAATAGAAGCTTTATTGTTCAATTCACGGCCTATTTTAAAGCGTAAGGTTACAATGTACAAATTTTAACGGCGTAATTACACTCTAGCATTTTAACTTAAAATTTGAATATTTGACTACGCGAAATAACTGAACTTGAGAAATATCACGTCTAACTTATTTTTGTACGCAATATAATTTATTTTAGCTTCTAGATCCAATGATTAGTTGAAAACAACAACAATTTTAGCAACGTAGCATTCCATCGTTAAACTTAAAAAGAAATATTTCGGAATTTTCAATGACGTACGAACGAACGTGCACAAGAATAAAAACTCTTCGACAACATCACGCCAAGATTAATGCACGACTCTTTAAAGGTCACGATATTTTCGAAAAAATATCCTAACGTTAGTGGCATATATTGTTTTTAACAGGCAGTTGACCCAGAAAGGGGTGGTGGAAAAGGTTGCGCAAACGAAAAAAAAAACACAGCAGGCCTGTTATAAGAATAGAAGACAACAGCAAAGTTAAAAGAGATCTGAAGTTACAATAGGCTGGAGTTGAAAAAAAATACATTCGAAGTAAGTGAAGTTAGTGAACGAGTTATGGAGGCGCGAATGGCCTAAAATTAGAAAGGATTCTTTTTTGAGAAGTATGAAAAGGAAAGAGTGTCTTTGACAGCGAGTGAAGACTGCCAATGATTAACGAGCTCTTTCATTTCATTTTCTTCGCTCGGAATGGAGCGACAAATTCGGGGGTTCGCGGTATACGCTTCGCGGCCTCGCAAATATATCCAGACTGGGGCGGCTCGGTTACGCCAGGACGGTCAATTTAGTCCTCCGTTCAGGGCCCGGCCGAGAGACCATTACGAAAACGACGTATAATTGAAGGGTAAATCATTCTCGCTCGATACGAGTTCGCGGCGGATTCGGAAAGAATAGAGAATGAATGATAAGGTCATATTGAGAAATTTCGTAACAAATAACTCGCTCTTCCGTCTCGGAATTATAAACGTCTTTAAATACGAGTGGTCTGTTGAAGTTCGGCCAGTGGACCCTTTCTTAATCGAGTTCAAAATGATATAAATAAGGCGGAACTGACGGATGCTTGAAACGGATAGAAACCTGTTTGACGTTTAGACAAATTCGTATTATTTAAATTTTAAATCGACTACACAAATTACTATTTACAAATTGGATAGGTTATATTTTCAAAAAATTCCATAGTTTTTAAGTCTGAGGAAAAATTAATCATAAAAAAGATTAATTTAATTACTAATATGTCCAATAAAAAGTACAGCTACTAAGAAAGTTACCATGGCCAATGTGAGTTTTACTTGAATAAATTATTTATTTTTATAACGAACGTTACTTTTGGTTTACAATTTTCAAAGTAGTTACTATTTTCACAAAAATTTAGGAAAGTACTGGTAGATTAATTAATTTTAAAAACAATTTCGATTAACGTTTAAATGCTTCAAAATCAGGGCCATTTTATTTGAATTTATAATAATCAGCTAGGCTAATACCCAAGGCACCACCTTAGGCCTAAGTCATCAAGCTACTTTTGAATCCATTAAATCAGGTGGCTGGATTACAGCGCGTAATGTTATCATAACAATCGAGATGCTCGAAGTGGCTAACGTACAGAAGCAGAACTTCCGATTTAGGCCACGCCTACAGTGTGAAAAAAGCAGTGTTCCCTTCGATTACTGTTCTATGGTCTACCTAAAATCTAGTCTATTTTCGCGAAACGTCTTCCTAGAAATGTAAAATTATGTAACTCATATAGTGTCGCCCGTGTATTCTGGAGTCCGTTTATTCTGGAGTCCGTGTATTCTGGAGTCCGTGTATTCTGGAGTCCGTGTATTCTGGAGTCCGTGTATTCTGGAGTCCGTGTATTCTGGAGTCCGTGTATTCTGGAGTCCGTGTATTCTGGAGCCCGTGTATTCTGGGGCCCGTGTATTCTGGGGCCCGTGTATTCTGGGGCCCGTGTATTCTGGGGCCCGTGTATACCGGACCCACGAAGTACTATCTTCACCAGTAATAACGGCTCTCACGGGGCCCGGGCCCGTCAGCTATCAAGGGTCAAGTGCACTAATTTATAAACGCGTAATCCCGTGACGTCAACCCTTAAGATTCCGTCCCTTTGAATACGAAGAAGGGTCGATGGGCAAAAGAGCAGTAACTCGGCGCGCAATAAACAATATTATCCGACAGTTTTAGCAGATAGACATACTCCAAATAGTCGAAGATAGAAGGTAGAACCTTCCTAAGCAAATAGCGAAATACTCGACGAAGCGATGTCTGCCACTTAGAGGCGAGCTTTTGAGCGCCCTTATCTCGCGCTACCACGCTCGCTTAAAGAATATCCTCCGAGACCATCCTGCATGAGACGAAGCAGCGCGTCTTGGCCGAACCGACCCGAGCCAAACGAGGGAGAGATAACCATTGGGAGAGCTTATAGTTCTGGATACGAGCGCGGGGTGTCCCAGCGCCGTGTTCAACGTCAAAAAAGAATATCTAGAACATATTTTTAAACGCGTTAGAGTTCGCCAGCGCTTTTTCGATAAGAACAGCGCCTAAGTGCCCCTTTAGAGCTAAAGAATAATATAAAAAAATATAACGGACAAATAAAAATCGAAAAACTGACAAAAGATGAAGCCTAATATTCGAAGCAAACTGACATTCCAAATTCGTGTGGGGCTTTCAGATAAAGTGCCAATGGGAATTAAATACGTTTTATCAGCGAATTTCCAAACGGATATCCGGTAATAATATTCAAAATCTCATTCAAGGTGTATAACGTCGTCTGAAAGGCCAAATAAAGCAATCCGAATTACGTGGTTTTTGCATTTAAGAGTTATCTAAATATTAGGATAAATTCTGATAGCTTCGCTCTTTACCATGGCGCCACCTTTTGTGCAAAGGCGAAACTAAGTATAAATTAAGATAATCATAAAATTAATTTTACTAGCTTAACTTCGTCTGAAAGGCCAAATAAAGCAATCCGAATTACGTGGTTTTTGCCTTAAAGAGTTATTTAAATATTAGGATAAATTCTGATAGCTTCGCTCTTTAATATGGCGCCACCTATTGTGCAAAGGCGAAACTTATAATACTATAACGACTTCTGAAAGCCAGAATAAGACAACACGAATTACATGGTTTTTGCATGAAATAGTTATTTGAAAATTAGGATAAACTCTGATAGCTTCGCTTTTTACTATGGCGTCACCTATTGTGCAAAGGCGAAACTAATAATACTATAAAGTCAACTGAAAGCCAAAAATAAAGGCGAAACTAACGACGTAAGTGGAAATTAAGATAAGAACAATATTAAACAAAAATAGGAATTTTAGAGGCAAATTATAGAAAAATATAGGAAAACAATTACGCGAATTACACGCAAATATAGGACACTAAATAGGCGAATTATAAAAAAATATAGGACACTAAATAGGCGAATTATAGAAAAATATAGGACACTAAATAGGAAAATATGGGAAAAATATTAAGGTAATTATAGCATATCGGTATCCTTTGAGTCGAATCACCTAGAATATTTTTATTTTTTTCTTGCGTTATTTTATCACTTAGCGGATTTATTCTATGAGACGTACAAAAAAAATTCTTTCATTTTCAAAAGACCGCGATATGATAGGAAATTATAGGAAAATAGGTTAAAATATAGGAATTTATAGGATGGCATTAAAAATATAGAAAATATAGTCAGTCTGGTCACTTTGAGTGTAGGGCGAGAGCATAGTTTTAAGCCGCTATAACAAGGGTTCTCGGATACGAAATGCATCTAGACTTATACAGGGTTGCGACCGAATTTTGATATTCAAATTCTCTGACTATTTCCTGGTTTCCCTGACCATTTTAAGAGATTTTCCCTGACTTTTTAAGGAAAACATTTTTAGGTAATATTTTATTATTATCAGAAGTTAATAAATTTAAATGGACTTATAATTTCAACCAAACTGACCGAATTGTTAGATTTTATCTGACCATTATTGTAGAATAAATATTTTGAGGTAAAAATCTTAAAAAATAGTTATTCTGTATTTCAAAAATTCATTAGCCTGAATATTTTTGCGGTCATTTTACAATTCCCTTATTTTTTGGACCATTTTAAAATTCCCTGACTATTCACTAACCATTGGGAATAATTTTTAAATTCCCTGAGTTTCCCCGGACCTTTTGGAAACATTTTTAAATTTCCAGGTTTTCCAGGTCGTGTACGAACCATGCAGACCTTCAATGACCTTCAATAAGTGTCGAAATAAAATTTAATTCAATGACTTTTCCCTCAATTTTTAGAAATTCTTAAAATATCCTAACATTTTAGTCCTATTTTTTAATTCCCTGAATTTTTACAAATTCTTAAAATTCCCTGACTTTTCCCTGAATTTTTACAAATTCTTAAAATTCCACGACATTTTAGTCCTATTTTTTAATTCCCTGAATTTTTACAAATTCTTAAAATTCCCTGACATTTTAGTCCTATTTTTTAATTCCCTGAATTTTTACAAATTCTTAAAATTCCCTGACATTTTAGTCCTATTTTTTAATTCCCTGAATTTTTACAAATTCTTAAAATTCCCTGACTTTTCCCTGAATTTTTACAAATTCTTAAAATTCCCTGACTTTTCCCTGAATTTTTACAAATTCTTAAAGTTCCCTGACTTTTCCCTGAATTTTTACAAATTTTTAAAATTCCCTGACTTTTCCCTGAATTTTTACAAATTCTTAAAATTCCCTGACATTTTAGTCCTATTTTTTAATTCCCTAAATTTTTACAAATTCTTAAAATTCCCTGAGTTTTCCCTGAATTTTTACAAATTCTTAAAATTCCCTGACATTTTAGTCCTATTTTTTAATTCCCTGAATTTTTACAAATTCTTAAAACTCCCTGACATTTTAGTTCTATTTTTTAATTCCCTGACTTTTCCCTGAATTGGTACAAATTCTTAAAATTCCCTGACATTATATTCCTATTTTTAAATTCCCTGACTTTTTAGAAATTCTTAAAATACCCTAACATTTTAGACCTATTTTTAAATTCCCCGACTTTTCCCTGACGTGTGGCAACCCTGTTAAAGGACAAGTCGGCTAGATTACCAAGGACAAAGCCCGAACACGGACATTGCGAGCCGATACGGAGAAGAGCAATTTCCAAGCTAACGCCTACGTCCCTTCGTAATAAGCGAGTGCGAGCGAAAGAGAAATGCAACCCACAGGAGGACAACTCGACGTGATTCTAGGGTTTCATCCGAACGGAGTAGATGGTCGTAGAGAGAGTGTCAACCGGGTTTCGCGAGCTAACCTATCTAGTCACAGCGGAGCACTCCGGCGAAGCAGTCGATGACGCCGACAGAGTGCCGAGTATAAAAGCTACCATCGACAAAAACACTTTCGACGCTAGACTTCGAATTCTCGGGTTTCTGTCACACCACGAAAACCGAAATCTCTAATGCACCGATCGACCATTTGGGTTGGCTGGCTGGCCAGTTGAAGATTGCGTTCTTGTTCCATTTTCTTAGCTGCGTTGGGGAGATAGGTGTAGACGCTGATATGGAAATGCTCGGATCGAAGGGTATAAGGTACGCCAGGGTTGAAAAAAAAACTTTTTTTAATAAAAAAAAACGGTTTCTTTGGTTTAAATCAAGTTTTTTTGGTTAAAATCAGGTTTTTTTAGGTTTAAATCAGGTTTTTTTAAAAACTTCTTTATTTTACTTTTAATCTATTTTTCACTTTTGTTTAACCCTGCAAACATATTACCAATCAACTAAAATATAATATGAGTATTATTACAAGTCTCACATGACCAGAACTTTATTTTTGATTTTGTATAAATGCAGGGTGACCAGGAAAATGCCTCGAAAATTTTATAGAAAAAATAGGAAATTTTCAAGCGAATTAAAGTAAGATATAGGAAAAACCCTAAGCAGAAATAATAATATTTTATCTACTGTTTTTCGATAAAAAAAAGTGAAATATAGGATGAAGAAGGGTACACGACGACGGAATGTTTTCGGGTTATATATTACATGAGAAAACCTACGGAGTTTATAGGAAGGTATTGAAAATATAGGAAATGTGGTCATCTAGTAAATGAAACCATGGTTTAAACCAGCCCAACCTGGTCTGCGCCGAAGAAATCTTTTCCAATTTAGAGTCGACGTTGTCAATAAAACCAAAAATAAGAACCAGGCTCCATTATACCCATTACAAAAATATTCTTGGGGAAATGTTTTCAGAATCTTATAGAAAAGTCACTAAAATTTTATAGAATCTATAGATATTTGCGTCATTTATCTATGAGCATTGAAGAAAACTAAAATTGCGGTTGTTTTTGTATAAAAATGTTTACGCAGCATATACATTTACATAAGATTTTTTAGAAAGTTTTTAGAAAATTACCGAGAAGATTGTAAAAATGGTCACCTACATTTCAGTTACCCACTAAGATATATTTTGATCATCAATTTACAAATATTTCTATAGACTTCTCCTTGTTTACTACGTTAAAATTATTTATAACTCCTAAGCCTTTTACTAATTTCCAATATAAATCACCAAATACTTTATTAATATCTAGGTACTCTTGAATGAACGAATTATGTTAATCAAGTAAATGATTACTGCCGATTCCCAATTTTAACCAATTAATAGATTATCATTTAATAAATATAGAATTCAAAATAGCAATATTTTAGTTAAAACGGATATTTAAATGGATTACTTATAAACCAAGTGACTTCCCGAATTCGAATAATTGTTTGTTCAATTTGGTTACTTAAAGAGTAGGTTGCATATAAATTTTCGGAATAGAAACTTATGTACTTTATATTTTTCTCGTTCATTTGATGACGGCTTGAAAATGCAACTCACTTGATGAAATATCGTCGTTAAGTTTATTTAATATTAAAAGGAAATTTACGTGTAGCGCCCCGCTGCGGATTTTATTATCAACGATAATTTTACCGCGCCTAGTTTGTGACGTCATTGACTACGATTTTTTCAGAATTTTCCCAACTGAATCTGGTAGGTTACATAGTTCCCACGATCCTACCAATTTCATTCTTGTAAAGTTGAAATTTCCTTGGTAGATATGGCGATGCCAATTTAGCGCGCGCTCTAAAGGATAAGCGTGAGCGCGTGTTTTTAAAACCCGCGTACAAAATTCAGTAGTAGAATCTCATGGTTCTTTAGGAGATTTTTCGGATTGGGCCACAGAATCAGTAGCATCTACATTTTGTATTCAAGTCAAGTTACAAAAGCAGGTAAATAAGTCTGCTATACCTCACAATGTAAAGGTACTGTCACGCGCAAAAACGTAATTTTTTAATCGGCCAATTTGAGAATTTTCGAAGTAATGAGGGCTAGATATAAGCAATTTGAGCATTTTTTTATTAATGGATTTTTAAATTTTTTAAAAAGCCGGTTTTTTGCCAACCCTGGTAGAGATGCAACCGAAAAGTAGAGTTTTCTTGATTGGCGATTCACAGGGCCGGATTAAGACTTTATGGGGCCCTAGGCCCAAGTTAATTTTGGTGCCCCCTTTCAATTTATAATTGAGAAATGGAAGGAAAATTCATTTTGCTGCCAGATTTAGTATGTCGTCAGGGGCTAGACGGCAGTCCGTCAGATAATGTGACAATCAAACGTTTTTGGTTCATAGGGGTGGACGCATTCACTAAAATTACTCCGGAAAACATTTTGTGAAAAGCAAATGATTAAAGTTTTGTAATTTTATTTTTTTTAACCCTCTTGGTGCCCCTTGTAGGCTTGGTGCCCTAGGCCCAGGCCTATTCGGCCTATTGGTTAATCCGGCCCTGGCGATTCACAACTCGACAGAAGTGACAGCGCGAAAATATTCCAGGAATCCAGCTCAGGTTCTTTTTCTGTTACGCATTTGGAGAATCAAAGATTGTTGTTGTTTCGAGCTATTTCCGTAACTCTACCTCCCGAAAAATCGACGCGAGAGAAGTCGGAGAAAGCAGGAGGGGGGGTTCTTTTGTCCGAGAGAAGAAAAGCCGAAATGCATCAATCAAGATGCAGCGTGAACACCACCTCGATCCCGTCCCAATACGAACAGTTCGCGCGTGCGCGGAATAAAATATCAAAAGTTACTAGGGCCACCTTTCAATATATACATATTCAGAGTGGAGTTTCCTCCAACGCGTCCAATCTTATTTACATTGCATTTTTATCAAGATGGTAAAGAAAACACGAGGCAACGAAATTGCTTGTATTAATATCCAAGAAAATAGACAGCGTATAAATTTAAAAAAAGCACACCAAAATTGATAACTCACCTCTATGTCGGTTGGTCTGTTTATCAAACATTAACATTGCATCTTCTATCTGAAACATCAAAATAAAATAAAAATTAATTTGACTGTCTTAAATTTAAAAATTTTGTTGTAATAGGGAGTGTCAAACACGATATTGCATCATACTATACAGACTTATTAGCTTGTTTGTGATACAGTGGGGTCAATCAAGGGCTCGCGTTGAGTATTTCATTAGGTGCGCGTGGTATTTCTGATCAGTTGCTTCGTCAGAAATAATTTGGTTTTGTAGGCTAAATTTACTGGTGCTGTCTCAATTTATTTGTTTGGGGCCCTTACAAGGGTTTTTGGGGGCTTTAAATTTATTTGTCTGGGTCCCTTATAAGGGTTTCTGGAGGCCCTAAATTTATTTGTTTTTGGGGCCCCCTAAATTAAATTGTTCCTATTACAAGGGTTTTAGGGCCCCCTAAATTTATTTGTTTGGGCCCCTTACATGGGTTTTAAGGGGCCCCTAAATTTATTTGTTAGGACCCCTTACATGGGTTTCAGGGCCCCCTAAAATAATTTTTAGGACCCCTTACATGGGTTTTTAGGGCCCACTAAATTTATTTGCTTGGGCCCCTTACATGGGTTTTCAGGGCCCACTGAATTTCTTTGTTTGGGACCCTTACATGGGTTTTTAGGGCCCCCTAAATTTATTTGTTTGGGGCCCTGACATGGGTTTTTAGGGCCCACTAAATTTATTTGTTTATTTTTCTAGACCAAAAAAATATCTTGGTTCTCATACCAATTTTATGATTCTAATTAAAACATTCAAGTTTATATTTTTGGGGCCCCTGCTTAAGGTACCAGGACATATATATAATTGAAGGTCTAATGTAACATAATAAATACTCCCATTTCGTAATTAGAATCTTCTACACACGTACCGTTGGTTTATAAAAAACAAAAAATATTTTTAATTTGATGGCTCGTGAGATTACTTGAACCACCATCAAAACTATAATTGAGCATCTAAAAATGCGGGGTCAAAATCGCTTACGCAGAAAAGAGGGTTGCGCGTCTAGATGGAATGCAAATACTACAATAAAGAGGACAATTTGACGAGAGCGCGTCTAGACGACTTTCAAAAGTTAGGCTATGGCAGCCAAGAGCTATTAATAATTGGTCAGAAAAGGGGATATTTTTAAAAACAGCGTCATTTATTTGGAAACGTATATTCAGACCCGGAAAATGATCAACGACAATTTTAGCTGCATAAAAATCAGCAGCCTAATAATTAGTCAGTAGTCGAGCTATAATTCAAAAGCGCCGCTAGATGGGGTTACCACAATTAAATCCCCCCTCCCTTTATATATTAAGCATTCAGGCCGTATTACACCTTGGATGAACGGTCAGAGCACTGCCAAGAAGCGAGCGAGGATTCTAAAATTGAGCAGGGACCTCGCTAAATAATTCATCATTCGAGTACTCGTCGCTTCGCGTTGGGGTTGGGTCACATTTTCAACGGTTTCCCATCAGATGTCGCTCCGCGTTAAATCTACGAGCGTATTGGGTTAACGCCCTAAACCGAGCGACTATCAGCGCTCCGAGCGACAGTATTTGTAAAAACAAACGCGTTCCTCTTTTCCACACCAGGCGTCGCGGTGTACCGCCCACGTATATTTAAACTCGGGGAGTTTCGGGTGATCAAGAGGCTTGGGAATCAAGAGTCGCGTTTCAAGAACCGGTTGACCTTTTCAAGAAATTTCGAGGAAATTTATATATAGACACATTTCAATCAAGAGCGTAGTTAGGTTACGGAGAACGTACGACGTACTACGTTTACAAAAGCACGGAAAAACCAATTAAGGATTCCTATTTAAACAGTATCGCCATCTGCCGATAATTTGTTTTCATATTACTTAAATTCTTGCTACAATAATTCGGACTCTATTGGCTACTTTGATATTCATAAAGAATTAAATTACTTAAGAAAGTCTTTAAATTCAGTTTTATTTAAAGTTACACAAATTGAATTAATAGTAAATATGAACTTTTCCATCACTAATTATACGGGTTTTTATTAAATAGAAATTAAAATATTAAAAGAAACGTTATGAAAGCCGAACACTAGATGGCGTTAGGTAATTAGTAAATTAAAAGGGTTTCCGTTCATGCAGGGTTCAAAATTTCCGGAATTGAATTCATTGACATTTCCAGGTTTTCCCTGACCAAATTGTTTGAGGTAAAAATCTTGAAAAAATATTTTCTTTCAAAAATTTATTTGAGTAATTTTTTTGGGGTCATTTTAAAATTCCCTCACTTTTTGGAAACATTTTAAATTTCCCTGACTTTTCCCTGACCTTTTGGAAACCATTTAAAATTCCCTGACTTTTCCCTGACCTTTTGGAAACATTTTCAAATTCCCTGACTTTTCCCTGACCTTTTGGAAACATTTTCAAATTCCCTGACTTTTCCCTGACCTTTTGGCAACATTTTCAAATTCCCTGACTTTTCCCTGACCTTTTGGAAACATTTTCAAATTCCCAGACTTTTCACTGACATTTTGGAAACATTTTCAAATTCCCTGACTTTTCCCTGACCTTTTGGAAACATTTTAAAATTCCCTGACTTTTCCCTGACCTTTTGGAAACATTTTCAAATTCCCTGACTTTTCCCTGACCTTTTGGAAACATTTTCAAATTCCCAGACTTTTCACTGACTTTTTGGAAACATTTTCAAATTCCCTGACTCTTCCCTGACCTTTTGGAAACATTTTAAAATTTCCTGACTTTTCCCTGACGTTTCGGAAACATTTTAAAATTCCCTGACTTTTCCCTGACCTTTTGGAAAAACATTTTAAAATTCCCTGACTTTTCCCTGACCTTTTGGAAACATTTTCAAATTCCCTGACTTTTCCCTGACGTTTCGGAAACATTTAAAAATTCCCTGACTTTTCCCTGACCTTTTGGAAAAACATTTTAAAATTCCCTGACTTTTCCCTGACCTTTTGGAAACATTTTCAAATTCCCTGACTTTTCCCTGACGTTTCGGAAACATTTTAAAATTCCCTGACTTTTCCCTGACCTTTTGGAAAAACATTTTAAAATTCCCTGACTTTTCCCTGACCTTTTGGAAACATTTTCAAATTCCCTGACTTTTCCAGGTTGTGTACGAACCCTGTCCTGGGAGGATCTTAGTTAGACATTGAAGTTCGCAATACCCAAATACGCGGTTACCTTGATCCAAAATAATTCTGACTTCCAAGTTGAAGCATGCCGAAATAAACTAAATAGGAAGAGCGGTAGGAAAACCAGCCGACAGCTTTCTTAGAGGCGCGAATTTGCTTCTTGTACAAATGGCAGTGCTGATGCGGAGAAATACTGGAGGCGTTCCAGTATTTTTAATTTATATCTTCTCTTTTCATTCACTAATTTTACGCCTTCCCGAAAGAGGCCCCCTGCTATTTATTTTTACAACCGCGTCAAAAGAAAATTAACGATCATTTCGAAAAATGAAGTACAAAATGTTTTCTTACGCGTATAGGCGATAGAATATGGTTACCATTATATCAGAGCCGAAAATATCAATGCTAGAAAGTATCAGACTCAAATTCGGTTGTGCCATGGATTCCGTTCAAGCTATCGAAACGCGACCTTTGGACTTGATCCAATGTCCAAATTTTACGCAAGACTCATTTATTCTGTTTCAATAAAATAATTTCCATCAAATCGAAATAAAGTTGAATTTTATAGATTGTACTTAAATTAAATATAACACGTTTTGAATTTGAAATCAATTTGATTTAAATCATAATTTAAATCAAGATTTTTATCAAGTGTTTTTTTAATTATTGATTTAAATCACACAATGTATTTTAATGGAGGAATAATTTAATTTAATTAAGATTTAAATTTATTCAAGATTAGCTAAATGATCAAAATAAAATATCAGTTAATAAAAAAAATCCGATTTAAATCAAAATTGATTTGATTTTAATAAAAAAATACAAAAAGGGCCAGCTCTGATTAGGAACACACGCAAAGTTTCTGTTCAATTTCGATCGTTATTTTCACCAAACCCTCTATGAAAGAAGTTGGCAGTCATCAGCGTGGACCAAAAAATATTTTCGCTACTACTACTACTACTAAAATTCAACAATCCCAATTGCATAAGTTTCGTACAAACGTACATTCTAAAAGTGTGAAAACTGCGTCGGAAAACTTCACGAGTCAAACAGTCGGAGGCTCATCTATAAATAAACTAATCCCCGAAGAGTACAAACAACTATCAGCTGAGTAGACTAGATGAACATCCCAAATAAAACACGCAGTTCCACGAGTACGGCTATAAATGATTGACAGGGTATTGCAAATGACGCGAGTGCGGGTGCGGGGTCGGGGAAACAAGCCGCCATCCCGACCCCAACTGGCCAATTATACGAGGCTGATGGTTGAGAAAGTACCGCTGTCCGTGTTTGGAGAAGAAGACGGGGAAAGATGACCTAGCGTATAATTAAAAGCTAATACACCCGCGTATTGCAGAAACTGCCTCTTCCCCATAAAACCACTTCAAACCGATCCTCCGGTCCGGATAGAAATTGTCAGTGCCACCCACGAATTAACATTTTCGACATTTTAATCGCGATATTAATCAGGGTTGCCACAAAATTTTCAGATTCAAATTCCCTGTTTTCCCTGACCATTTTAACATATTTCCCCTGACTTATTAAGGCCCAAATTTTTCTTTTATATTTTACTTTTATCAGAAGTTAATTTAGATGAACTTATATTTCAGTAAAAAGGTTATTGCAATGTTGAAAAAATTAGCCAAACATTCAAGAAAATAAATGATAATCGTGGAATTTGTCATAGATCTAGAGTTAAATTACCTTCAAAAAGTGCCAAGATAAAATTGAATTCCCTGAATTTTTACCAATTCTTAAAATTCCCTGACTTTTTAGGCCCATTTTTAAATTCCCTGACTTTTCCCCGAATTCCCTGTTTTCCCTGACGTGTGGCAACCCTGTTAATCAAACTTACTAACATTTTTACTAAAGCACCGACGCATAAAAAAACAAATTCATTCATTAAGGAAAGGTTGGAAGTCAAATCAATCAAGGTAATTAATTCGGATACCTTCGGTTATCATCCGACTGACAACTGATATTCCGACCGGGCCATCTCGGGACTCAAGAGTGAAACTCCTCCGATGGTCGGGGAGGCTAGTAATAATATTGGGAAAGAAGAGATGGTTGAACTATACGGCGTTGGGAAGAGTCGGAAAGGAGATTCCGCGCTGCGATTGCCTGTTCGCGTTCTCCGGTTTCTTCCGAACGGACGTTGAAGACAACAGGAAGAGACAACAAGACGCTCTAGACCACGAACACTCTCCCCATCGCGACGCTATTTTCAATGCCACGAGTCTAATATTATAATAATAATAAACAGCTAGGCCAATAACCACGTCCTCTAGCAGGGTTGCCACAGTTTTTACATATTCAATTTCCCTGACTTTTCCAGATTTTCCCTGACTTAACATATATTTTAGTAAACGTTTCCTATTTGCAACCGAAATTAAATTCCCTGACTTTTCCCTGATTTTTGGACTTAATTTTAAAAATTCCCTGACTTTTCGACTAATTTTTGAAATTCCCAAACTTTTCGACCCATATTAAAATACCCCGACTTTTCCATGAATTCCCGGTTTTCCCTGTCTAGTGAATTTCAAAGCGGTTAATTCAGGTGGAGTAGGAGGGTGGTGTCTAGTCCTTCATGCCAACACTCACTATTGCCGTTAACCTCAACAAGTTTTCAAGATGTGAAACCGAAGAACTCGGGGGAAAACCCTTTTAACCAGTGAGGAGGGTCCGAGGGGACTTGGAAACTCTTCGCGGAAGGAGTTGTTCCGAATTTCATAAGTGTTTATTTTTCAACTTATTATAAAGCTAGTAAGTCTAAGATTTGTTTGAAGCATTTAGTTAAAAAAAAACACGACATGAAAAACAAATTCCCCGGTTCCTACGCCTTGGCACGGGTTACTGTAGCGACGAGGCGAAATACTTGTAGCAGATCTTGTGACTAGGTTTGAACATTGAGATTTGAATAAATAGAGGTACAACTAAATCTGGATGGCGAGGGACCACTTTCGTTCAATAAGGAGACTTTATCAACTTTATCGTTCTACCGTGGCGGCATCTGTCTCTAGTGGTGGCAACTATATTGCAAAAGAATTTTTTCGCGAATCTGATGCGAAATTGAAATGTATGATTACTCGTAACAAACAAACCTTTGAAGTTGTTTAAAAATAATTTTATTCTGTCAACACGATCCTTTTTAACTCAAGTTACGGTGAGTTAGCTAATACTTAATTATTTTTAGCCATATATACAAAATATAGATGGCGCTACCGCCTAATTATAAAGATGAATTTCGTACAGTCTTATCAGAACAGGTCCCGCGTAACCATGGCAACCGAAATCGTAATTGTAATCCCAATTCAATGGGTTTGAAGTCCACAAAAAGGTTTGGTCATTCTAGAAATGGCTTTCGATAAAGATTTAACACGCAAAATTTGGGAAAGTAACGCATATTTATAAACTTATGTTTCGTTAAACAGTGGTTAAGCTATGAAATTTAATTAAATTTAGTTCATTTAACTTTAATTAAAGATGTCTTTAACCATTATCATAAATTGGAATCTATTTTGTAGTTTCTCAATCATTACGCGAAGAAAAATATTTAAAAAAAAATTCCCCGATATAAGGCGTTATTGTTTAAATACGAATTAATATTATTAATCTAGATTAGGTGGTACTTCTTGCGGGTCGAGTGGGAAGTTCTCAGTCACCTAAATACGTTCCTGGTACGACTACATCACGCAGCAATACATTAGGTTCAAATTCCACATTTAAAAACACGGGCGTGATCAAAAAGAGCCGGCGAATAGAATAGACACAATAACATCGTAATGAAAGAATACGCAATTGTTTTTAGCATTGGGATTTTTGGGGGCTTTTTCGACATAAACAGCAAAAAAAACCCGTTGAATCTCTTTAAGTGATTCGAGCGAAAAATAAAAGAAGCAATTTTTGTAAGGGGAATAAATTGACGTCAAATGTCGCGGGAGTTCGAGAATCTAATAGGAAAAAATAGGTAAACTTTCTCATTGATTTTTTTATGGAATCGTAGAGAAATAACAGAAATTCAATTTTATATTTTTATTGTCTTTTATAAACTGAGAGTCGAATCCAATCTGACTAACAATTTTAAGGCAGTTTCGTCCACTTCCTCGAGTGCATTCGCTAATCACCATCAATCTACAGAATACAAAAGAGATGCAATAGCAAACTCATTCGATCACAGAGGATCGACAATTGCAACAAACTTCTAATCTGGCATATTTACCCCAGAAAACCGTTATTTTGAAGGTAGTCAATTCTTTACAAAACAGTTCGGAACTGAAATTTTTCTACTTCCGGTCACGCCCCACGAAAACATTTTAATTTATCAATCAAGAATAGAATTATCCAATTATTTATTTTTATTCATAACCGCAAATTATCCAAAAAATATACGAAAAAAACGATTATTTTTGCATGTTAAATCGTTGTTTATTCGTATAAAATGTTCATAAAAAAAAACAATTAACCCAACTTTTTATGGTTAATCGAAATTTTGCCGGTTAATTTATTCGTTCCCCCGACCTCTAATCAAGAAAACGTCTAGAACTAGTTACTAATATTTAAATTTACCGATTAATTTAGTTCGTGCAATATTAATTAAAGCAGAATATAACCATTATTTTTAATTCCATCATCAATATCAAAATATTTGGTAGCGCCAAGAAAAATATTTTAAAACCGTCAGATGGGGTTATAGTTTTAATTTGAATTGCGATTTCCAGTATGGTCTAAGTACAGCGTTGCCACAGATGTTTCACCATCAAATTGCCTGACTTTTCCAGGTTATCCCTGACCATTTCCGGTGATTTTCCCTGACTTATTTTGTGCCAAGATTTTGTATTTTTAAAAGTTCCATTTTTGCAACAAAAATTAAATTCCCTGACTTTTCCCTGATTTTAGGACTTAATTTTTTAAATTCCCTGACTTTTCCCTGATTTTTAGACTAATTTTTCAAATTCCCTGACTTTACCAGGAATTCCAGGTAACGTGGCAACCCTGAAGTAGTACAGGCCGACTTGTCCGTTCTCAGTTTCCTAAAGACGTTCTTGGTGAGATATAAACAAAGCTAATATACAGAGATAATCTTAAAAGGCGACTCTCCAGGGGCAGAAGCTTGGCAGCGAAAATACGAGGCCGGCAAAAGGAAGGATGGATTTGAAGAGGCGCTTCCCCGGGCCAGAGAGACCAGCAACGAGCACGAATCTAGTTATAGTCCAGAGTGGATAGTTCGATATCGTTTTTTTGGATGGTGTTTTCACAACACCAGATAAAGAGCTCGCCAGCTAAACCGTGAATTTATTTCATACCCTGAATATTCTGCAGGATTACCCTAGGCAAAGATAATATAGACATAGTACAAGGGCTGTGCGAGTACTCGAACATCATCAATTTCTCGATCTTTTTTGTACCAAAAAATTGCATAGTAGGGTACTCGATTACTCGAATAAGCTGCTCTAAGTTCAAAGAGGGGTTTTTGCAACTTTTTGGGGTGGAAATAATAAACGGTACCTAATTCTAATTTATACACATTTTAAATCTAATTTATACTCATTTTAAATCTAATTTATACTAATTTTAAATCTAATTTATACTAATTTTAAATCTAATTTATACTCATTTTCAATCTAATTTATACTCATTTTAAATCTAATTTATACACATTTTAAATCTAATTTATACTAATTTTAAATCTAATTTATACTAATTTTAAATCTAATTTATACTCATTTTCAATCTAATTTATACTCATTTTAAATCTAATTTATACACATTTTAAATCTAATTTATACTCATTTTAAATCTAATTTATACTCATTTTAAATCTAATTTATACTCATTTTAAATCTAATTTATACTCATTTTAAATCTAATTTATACTCATTTTAAATCTAATTTATACTCATTTTAAATCTAATTTATACTCATTTTAAATCTAATTTATACTCATTTTAAATCTAATTTATACTCATTTTAAATCTAATTTATACTCATTTTAAATCTAATTTATACTCATTTTAAATCTAATTTATACTCATTTTAGCTGCTTATACAACCAACTCAACAATAGCTGATTATTAAAAATATCACTAGCTACTTATACAACCAACTCTACAAAAGCTGATTATTAAAAATATCACTAGCTACTTATACAACCAACTATACAATAGCTGATTATTAAAAATATCAATAGCTACTTATACAAACCCTTAATTCCCATATTCAAGGTACGTATTTTAAGCGCTATCGGAATATTATTGATCTATAAGATACATATTATTTTTTTCTAGAAATAGTAAATTAACAAAAACTACCCTTAGTCCCTAAAAACGTCGCGAGATTTTTTGAAAAAACCCAAGAAACAAAATATGTACGGAAATAAAGCGCGTAAAAAACTCCGAAACCGGATATTTCATTCGAGAATTCGTTAATTGCTTAAAACCTAATATTATATTTCCGTCACATCAATTTAAATTTGCTAAAGGTCAACGAAAGCGAAGCGAGCCTGCGAGGCACAAAAGAGGAGATCTGGGAGAGGAGAAAAAGCGTGGAAGAGAGACAAAGGGCGGGAGAGGGGGACCAAAGTGGGTCCTAGGCCATAAATCTTCAAGTAATTTTGGCACGAGCCAAGAATTACGGTACTCGAGAAAACCTCCCGGGATAATTAGCGAAACCTACGCGACTCATAAATAATTAAGTCATTGTTTTCCTTCCCAAACAATGCCGGAAAATGTTCGGAACGGGGTGGCGGACCGAGGCTTAGCGTCCCGCGAATTAAAAGCAAAAAAACCGTTCCAGATTGAATTACTCCTCTTTGATCTTAAGGAAACGATTTAGCGGTTTCCTCAAGTGTGCACGATGCGGACGATAATCGTGTTAACTAAACTTTAAACATTTAAGTATATACAGGGTTCGTACTAAATTTCTGAATTTTTTCTTTCCAGGTTTTTGCTGACCAATTTTCAAAATTTTCCTCGACCATTTTTATACAATTAATGAAAGGTTTGAAGTAAAGTATTGCAAAATATTTAATAGTTATTTGTAATACATCTAA
Organism: Leiobunum rupestre; assembly: GCF_980474605.1. Taxonomy (NCBI): domain Eukaryota; kingdom Metazoa; phylum Arthropoda; class Arachnida; order Opiliones; family Sclerosomatidae; genus Leiobunum; species Leiobunum rupestre. The sequence continues at coordinate 39,875,485 of NC_143394.1, forward strand.
AGTTCATAAATTTATTTGCCTAATTGTTTGGGGCCATTTTTAAATTCCCTAACTTTTTCGAACCATTTTCAAATTCCCCGACTTTTTCGAACCATTTTCAAATTCCCAAACTTTTCGAACCATTTTCAAATTCCGTAACTTTACCATTTCCAAATTCCCTGACTTTTCCAAGCCATTTTCAAGTTCCCTGGCTTTTTCGAACCATTTTCAAATTCCCTAACTTTTTCGAACCATTTCCAAATTCCGTAATTTTTTCGAACCATTTCCAAATTCCGTAATTTTTTCGAACCATTTCCAAATTCCGTAATTTTTTCGAACCATTTCCAAATTCCGTAATTTTTTCGAACCATTTCCAAATTCCGTAATTTTTTCGAACCATTTCCAAATTCCGTAATTTTTTCGAACCATTTCCAAATTCCGTAATTTTTTCGAAACATTTCCAAATTCCGTAACTTTTCCAGGTCGTGTATTACTTCGTAATTATCGTGCGAAGTCCACTTCAAAACGTCTGCTCATTCAGCAGAAAATACCCAAGATAAATAGCAACTTTAGCTTTGACTCTTAAAGTTAGATATTTGCGCACTTCCGGTTAATATATAATATGTTCAGTGGATTTCAATATACAAGTCCTAAGTCATAACATTACGGGAAGTTAGTAAATAGTCCTCTTCTATATTTTATTATTTTCCAAGGTCATTCTAGAAAGTAATCTCAGTAAAAAAATTGACAAGCGCCAAGATACCAAACCGACACGCTTAAATGAAATATTAGTGTGGTTAATTTTCCGGAAAAATAAAATGCGGAAAAATTTCCAGAAAATTTTCGGGAAATCGAAAAAATAAAAAATTGAAACATAAATTACCTTGTAAGGGTTTTTAATGTTTTTAACTTTTTATCGATATAAAATGTCTAATATCAGTAAACAAACTAAAAAATATTAATAGTGTTACATTGTTAATCAGTTTAAAGCTAGTCTAGAGGTTTAGTTTTACTTTCAGATTCGAAAAAAATTAGGCGAAAATGCCGCTTTATTTAAATTTGCAAACAATATACTAGACTAATCATGGAATTAAAACTTTTTTTATTTTTATTCGGAAAAATACGGAATATTTTCCGACTTAGAACAATATGAAATATTATTATAAATTTAGGTTTAAATTTAAAGAATTTTATCGCAAAATAAGCGGAGAAAAGTTCTTTAAAAATAACGGCAAGAGGCCGGCGTTGTTCGGTTAGTATTTTTATAAAAACTATAAATAGAGTCAGGGAGAGTGGATGAGACGGGTGTTGAGGAAGTGGGGACGTGATCCGGGTTCGAAATCTCTGATTGACGCCCGGACTAGCGGAGAAAGAAGAAAGTAATGTACAAACGGAAGATATTCGCGCCAAGGTTGGCCTATTGAAAATCGGGTATGTAATAGGCAACCCGGTCTATATAGAGAAATGGAAGACAGCTAAAGAAACCTCCGCGCAATTTTATGAAGACGAATAGTGTGAAATACGATACATCACTCAGCCAGTAATCTTATAGGCCATAAAGGGATATATATTATATTTACACTCGGGCCTCGCGCGGGTTACGAACGCCGAGGAAAAAATATTTTAGAACAAAAGTGGAAAGCTGTATAGAAGTTTCTCTTATTTTTTGCCTCTTTTTTCCAAAGCTTTTATTTTTTTATCACAACGGGATGGAAGAATAGCCGGCGCAAAAAAAATGAGGGGGGGGAGGAAATTGTACATCGATTTCGACCCCCACTTCGTTTCTTTCAATGGAAAACACCCTCCTCTCTCCAATTCGATACTACGGGCTAGGGCCTTGTTTCTATAGCAACAGCGTGGGAAGAAAGCGATAAGGTATACGCCTCGTGTATGGATCGTCAATTTATTGATCTAGCGCTATTTTCCATACCGCGCGCCCCCTGTTGGAGGCCCCCCGGATCCTTTTCTCTTGATCTTGGAAGCGCGTGCAATTCCTTTTCGGCGATAACTTATAAGGAATTGTAGTTCCTTAACACCGGCAACGCGAAAGAATTTTTTTTCTCTACGGGATTATACAACCATTTATTAAAGTTTTATTATTTGTCTTCCACCCCCCCCCCCCCTTCAGCTAGTTTGAAAGGGGTGGTGCTTCTCTTTGCAGCAGACACTTTTGGCGAGTTATATTGTTAATATTTTAAGATGACGTATTGGGCTTTCCTCGCGAAGAACAGTTGGCGAAGACGCACGGAAATAAATGCGCCAAACCGTCTTTCAATCACTATTTTTCTATAGAACCCTTCGAATTTTAAGAACAGTTTGTGGGTGGAAGAAAATACCATCCCAAACAAATATTTCGTGATTTTCTATTAAAACAATTCAGTTGCAAGCGGAATTACCTTAATATAAAGACTTGTAGAGGTTAACGGTAATAGTAAGTGTAGGGCTCGTTGGTTCCCGTGGCATGAAGGGCTTGCCACCAGCCTTCTACGCGTTGAAACCCGGTCACCTGTTAATCAGGGTTCGTACACATTTTTGGGATTAAATTCTATGACATTTTCAGGTTTTCCCTGACCAAATTGCCCAAATTTCCCTGACTATTTTGGTAGAATAAATGAATGGTTTGAGGTAAAATCTTGTAAAATATTTATCATGTTTATCTTTCAAAAATTTATTTGCCCGATTTTTTAGGGGTCATTTTAAAATTCCCTTACTTTTTTGGACCATTATCAAATTATCTCACTTTTTTCCCTGACCTTTTGGAAACATTTTTTTTTCAGGTTTTCCAGGTCGTGTACGAACCCTGTGTTTAAAGGCATTAAAAGTCTCTAGATGACTTGGGCCTAGCTGATTATTATTATGAAATTAAAATTTTCAATTTCCATCTGTAGTCTGGGATATTCGAGGTTTAAGTGTATAACCTATTTGAACCTAGCGCCATATAAATTAAAAGGAGCCAGGTTCGATCCCAGCTTGCAGTGGGTAAATTTAGTTTGCAAGTTCTCTCCCCACTGGATAAAGTGATTTTTCCAACCGAGTTCTTCGGTTTCCCCTATTCATAAAAACACGTTGAAGGTTAAAATTAATAGCTAGTGAAGATTGCTATTGGTTCTCGTGGCACGAAGGGCTTGCCACCATCCTCCTACGAATTGTAACCGGGCCACCTGATTAAAAGGCATTTAAATAATAATAATAATCAGCTAGGCTAATACCCAAGGCACCACCTTCGGCCTAAGTCATCGAGCGACTTGTAAAGCCTTTGGTTCAGGTGGCTGGGTTACACTGCGGCGCAGGAGGGTGGTCGCTAGCTGATTAATTTTTAATTAATTTCACATCACGTTAAAAATTACGAAATAACCTAATTTTCAACCATAATTGTGCAAATTTCTAATTCTAGTTTTAAGGGACGAGTAAAAATACGGACGAAACAGTGTCCGTCTAGAACTCGTCATTTTATTAACTGTCGCAATTAAGGTTCTTTCCTCCGCGAAGAATATATATTCTCCGACACACCACAATCGGGCCTATAGTTACTTAAGGGGAAACTTTGATAAAAGGGCATCCGCAGTGGAGCGTGCACTATGATCTTAAAACAAAGCGAGATAGAGAGAGGAGGCTGACCGGACTATATAAATATACGGCCGACAACATCCACCGTTTGAAAACCATTAAAACCTTCGGGGAAAAAGGAGGGAACGAGGCTAGTTAGGGGCGACGAGCGCTCCATTGTCTCAGCGCCGCACAAAGAAACGCTCCTCTCTTTTAAAAGCACTCGCGCCCAAAAGAGTGTCCCAAACAATGTCCTTTCGCGTCACGGAAACCCAACGACCATCGTTCACCGCGCTACCGATCTGAACCGACACAGACCTCCCTCGACCAATGCCCAGTATCATGGCAAATCCGCAGCGTAGCCCCATGTCCGCCACGTCACCCGGACCACGGGGCCATTAAGCGACGGGGACGAGAAAAATAAGCGCGGCCGTCGTTAAAGGGCTGCCGGCCAGATCGTACGTGGGTGCTTTACATAAAACGCCTCGCTGACTTTACTGCCAGCTGATACCGGATATAGATATAGTCTTAAAACACTTCCTCCTTTAAGTCTCCTCCGCCGAATACGGAGCCCCCACCCACAGCTAGATTTGTAGAGTCTCCAAACTTAAAAGTTACGCTTATAAAAAGACCAGTTCAGATAAGGTTTCTACGAACACCATTATCGGGATATGCCGAGAAAATGACAAAATTGACCAACGACAACGAACAATATAAAGTAAATAGAGTGAACTTCTCTATCTACCGACGAAAAAACGGCATTCGCTCTAAAATAAAACGCTTTTAGAACGTCAATGGCTTTTTGAACGCCTAGTCCTATTCGATACGTATCAAGGGTACAACCCAATCAAACGGCCGTCAATGGATAAACTACCATAGAGTAGATCCAATAGTCTACTAGGATTTACTTCAATCTACGACGCGACTAGAGTAGTTTGAGATGAACCTTAAATACATTTCGAACTTCGTCAAAGTTAATTCGTAAACCTCGTTAGTATAATAATAATCAGCTAGGGTAATACCTAAGACACCACCGTATAACATTGTGAAATTGGGTAGTTAAAGGGAATATAACCCGCGAAGCAATCTTTCAAATTACCCTGGACAGTGGCGCCAATCATTTCTAAAGCCAAAGGCAAGAGCGGCCAGAGCTGCAAACGTTGGTGTTCCACTCCAAATACCTAAAGTTATATTCCCTTTAAGTCAAGGACCAAAAAGCTTTCTTCTCATTAAGATGACGAACTCCAATTTAGACATTTAAATATTTTCTTAACGCGTTTTACTTTGAATATCTTCTTAATCTTAACGCGTTTTACTTTGAAGATTTTCTTAATCTTAAGGCGTTTTACTTTGAAGACTTTCTTAATCTTAACGCGTTTTACTTTGAAGATTTTCTTAATCTTAACGCGTTTTACTTTGAAGATTTTCTTAATCTTAAGGCGTTTTACTTTGAAGACTTTCTTAATCTTAACGCGTTTTACTTTGAAGATTTTCTTAATCTTAAGGCGTTTTACTTTGAAGACTTTCTTAATCTTGACGCGTTTTACTTTGAAGATTTTCTTAATCTTAACGCGTTTTACTTTGAAGACTTTCTTAATCTTAACGCGTTTTACTTTGAAGACTTTCTTAATCTTAACGCGTTTTACTTTGAAGATTTTCTTAATCTTAACGCGTTTTACTTTGAAGATTTTCTTAATCTTAACGCGTTTTACTTTGAAGATTTTCTTAATCTTAACGCGTTTTACTTTGAAGATTTTCTTAATCTTAACGCGTTTTACTTTGAAGATTTTCTTAATCTTAACGCGTTTTACTTTGAAGACTTTCTTAATCTTAACGCGTTTTACTTTGAAGATTTTCTTAATCTTAACGCGTTTTACTTTGAAGACTTTCTTAATCTTAACGCGTTTTACTTTGAAGATTTTCTTAATCTTAACGCGTTTTACTTTGAAGATTTTCTTAATCTTAACGCGTTTTACTTTGAAGATTTTCTTAATCTTAACGCGTTTTACTTTGAAGACTTTCTTAATCTTAACGCGTTTTACTTTGAAGATTTTCTTAATCTTAACGCGTTTTACTTTGAAGATTTTCTTAATCTTAACGCGTTTTACTTTGAAGATTTTCTTAATCTTAACGCGTTTTACTTTGAAGACTTTCTTAATCTTAACGCGTTTTACTTTGAAGATTTTCTTAATCTTAACGCGTTTTACTTTGAAGATTTTCTTAATCTTAACGCGTTTTGAAGAACATTAGTCATTCCAAATAATTATTTTTCAAAAATATCTACAAAAAATATCCATTTATTTATTGGGCTAAGTTCCCGGATAAGCCTTAAAAATTTATAGCTTACATAAACACACGAGGGGAAGGAAAAAATATTTCCGTTATAGTAGTAGAGCTCGCTTCGCTCGGCTAACAAACCCCTGTAGCGGAACAGGGGTGAGCAGCGGGAAAGCCAACTAAAAATATAGCGAGGTAGACTAATTAGGAAAAATATTTTATCAGGCTTCCTTGACAAAAGGAGAAAGTGAAAAGATGGGAGGGGGGGAAGGAATTCCCGTTTTTATCCCCGCTCCTAATCTCCTCCAAATCTTTTAGTGGCCAAAAAAGAGAGAGAAACGGAACGAAGTCACGTGCGTGATTTTATTCGCTTTATAAACTTTTCCAAAAAAGCCGCCGGAACAAAAAAGGGGAGAGAGTCAACAAAGATTTTAATTGGGAAGACAGTTCTCCTCGAACGGTGAGACTTGGGAATTTAGCGGCGAGCGTGGCAGAGAAAAAATATAGTCCACGGTACACGTCGTTGCCAGCTATAAAAAGTTACGGTCATACATTATTTAACTAAAACCTTTCGGAACCGAAGGGACACCTCTATAGACCGTCGGATGAGCGGGCAAGGTGGAAAGAGAAAAAAAAACCCGCGGGGTTGAGCCGATGGTAACTATAGCAACGGCACGCGTACTTTTCCGTCGCAGTCCGCCTGGTCGAGACCAACTGCCAGTGGTCGAGACCTTTTCTTTTGGTCGAGACCTTTTCTTCGCAAAACACCGATTGTTTACCAATTTGAAAAGTTTCGTCAAAAAGAAGGGATTCATATCATTCATTCATTTCGCTTTACGAACAATTGGGTTTTATTTGTTACGAAACTCAAATGTATTCAAGATTTAAAATGAGCGGGGATTTTTTTAATTAATTAAGTGTTCAGTGACGGATTGACGGTAAATAGAAATTTGATCGTTTTTTTACCCCTCTGTTTTAGTACAAGTTGGTCCAAGAACTCTTAGAAGTAACCAAGAATGTATTTATTTATACTCAGGGAGAATGAATATGTTGAGACTATCAACGGACACGTTGAGCCCCTAACCCCGTCGCGCTAAGGGGGGGGGGGGGGGAGGGGAGAAGGAGGCGGTCTTATTTTTTGCGTCCTCGCAGCAGCGTTAATCGCGTCGAAAAACGTAATTTTTAAGAACCAATGAGATTGCAGTATTATTTGATTTTATTAAAGCGGAGGAGCATACCGGGGGGCCCAACGGGTGGAATTGGAGAAACGCTAAAAATAATCTCGACATATTCATTCTCCCTGAGTATAAATAAATACATTATTGAAGTAACTAAGAACTATGAAAATATTAACTGTTGGCACCGTGAAGTTATCATTTTCAAACTGAGGTAAATTACGGGTGCATTCTAGTGTATACATTTTCATATGGGCGAGGACAATGGAGTCTTTAAATTATAATTCATTATTATTTAATATTATTATTATAATTTATTATTGTTATTATTTATTATTATAATTCTAAAATATAATACTTGAGTCAGTAAATGCAAATTAAAAATTATTCTGAATTTTCAATCAAAGCGTGGATTTCCCAGATGGCGCTACAGACCGTTTTTAAGAGCGTTTCCGTTCTGAAAAGTATAAGATCATGGTAGCAAGGGACAATGTTATCGTATATAGTTCTTAGTTCTTGGTTTATTTTAGTTAATACATAAATATGGACCAATAATTTAGCAGCCACGTTCTACTATTAAATATATTTATTGCAAAAATAAGCAATATAGCCTAGTAAATAATATAATATTATTTTTTAAAAAATCATGTTTCATCCAACAAAACCAAACCAATGAATATTTTAAAAATCCTGGTTGAGGGATCAAGTAGACATATTTAACTGTATTTTTGATCCTATAAATTTTACCGTCGGTCCATAGAACTATGGCGACACCTGGAGGCGTGCATGTTAAATGACGCGATAAAACGTAAAACATAAAAGTAACCAAAAGCAGTTTCGCTAATATGAAATATAAACGAAGCGGCAAAGATTAAAGAAAATTCCTAAATAAAAGAACGTCTTTTGATGTTCCATTCAAACAAGAACGTATTTATGTTACTGAGCACGTGACAGTCTACCCTTTACAGAAACCAGACAAAATGGTAATACACAAGTGAATCTTAAAACTATTTAACGATGTATGATTTATTAAATTAATTAAATATTAGATTCAGCTTTTATTAAAACTACTTGAATTAAATTAAGAGTTATTTTAATTCCATAGATAATTATAAAAGCACAGAATATTTCAAAATCCTTAAAAGGAACCATAATAAGTTTATCAGTGAAATATAGGAAGAAAATTGGGAGAAAAAAAGGAAAAAATAGGAGAAAATTAATTATACGATTGTCATAATTGTTAAAAGGGCTATAACATTCAAAATAAAGTTGATAACCGATAGAAATAGTCGAAAACTATCGCCAAACAGTGTAGGAAATAAGCATCTTTAAAAACGTCTAAGGGTAAAATATCAACTATTATAATTTCTTCAGACTTTTGAGTTAAAATATAGGATATTATGGGAAATTTAATGCAATTATAGGAGAAAAAGGACGTTAAATTATAGGAAAAAATAGGAAATATATTAACAAATACAAAGTGGAACATTTTTTTTTAAATATCACAAACTTAATTATATTTTACAACAGCATATTGGAAAAGGTGCCAGATATGAGCTCCCAAGAGAAAATACCTAATTTTTATCTACGATGCAAAGTTTGTTGACTAATAAAATCCCCGACTTATCACGATATTATTTAAATCCCTGATTTATCCCTGACGTTTTACGATATTATTTAAATCCTTGACTTTTTCCCCCAATTTGAGAATCCCTGACTTATCCAGGTTATCCAGGTTCCGTACGAACCCTGTAATAGATCAAGTCAGCGAGTCTAAAGGGTAAACTCGTACGCTTTCAGTAAACATCAATAGGTTCTTGGTTAAGAATACGTATAGCCTGTCCTAAGTTCCTAACGCTTTTAAACTGACGCATTAAGTATGGAAAGAGTGGTATAACTTCAATAAAAACTGTCAAAATGCACGTATATAAGAATCTCTCTGCGGGCGTCGTACGAAATCCAGAGTCGGCGGTTGTCGCCCTAAAACACCGCTGCTTTGAATAAAAAAATCGACCGCAACTCTTTCCTTGGTCCGGCAGAATTTTAAAAATGCATCTCTCACATGACTCGCTATAATCCCATTTCCACGTCCCGTCCCCCCCTCCCAGGGGAAAAAATGTCAATTGAATTATTCATACTTATCAAAATACAAAGGTCCAATAGAACGAGACCCTCCCTCCCTCCCTCCTCCACGTAAAGATTAACCATGATTTTTAGGGGGTTCTTTCGGTAGTATAAATTTACGAGCATCGGATTAATATTAACGAGATTACGGAACAATTCTGTATTCGTATATACTTTTTTCTGTTTATCGTAATCAATTTACATGATTCAGTTTGCATATTATCAAAACTCAATAATGGCCGTGAGTGATCTGTTATTGCATAAATATCGTTCCTTTTGTTCGTGGGAGCACAGACCACTTACCCCAGGAAGGACTTGAATCTACCTCGGAAAAACGTGTCTCAAAAGTGATGCGTCTTTTATTACAGCAAAGAGAGAATAGCGCGCGAAAAATCTTTATTTCACGAAATAAAAATAGAGTCAGTTGGTCGAGGGGTCCTACATTTGCCATTATTTTGTACGGGATTTCGGGATTTCGTAGAGATTTTGGCAAATTTTATCATTTTCGGTATGGAGATACAGGCCGGAAGGCAGGCAAGGCTGACCGATTTCGATAGACCGAAAGCGGCCAACTCTCTCAAATGATTTCGATTTCAAAACGATTATTTTGCGGCGTAGCTATCGACTAAGACTATAGGCGAAACATATAGGGAAATATAGGCATTATTGGATCACTTAGCGGATTTACAAAGCCGATACATTTCAAGATTTTGTTCGAAAGCGGCAATGTTTTCACTAGATATTTTATGACACGTACAAAATATTTCTTTAATTTTCGCAAGACCGTGAAATTATAGAAAAATAGGTTCAAATTAAGGAAATTATAGGAAAGCATTAAAAATATAGGAAAATATAGGAAATATATGAATATACCCGGGTAGCATGATTAAAACGTAATGAGAAATCCAGGCAATAGAGATAACACGAATATTACGTACTAACTTCTACAAAAATAGTACATTTTTGAAAAATAAAAAAACACTTTGAGGAAAAAAATAATAGTAAATGTAAGTTGGAAGACGAGGGCAAAAAATTGTCAGAATGGGCATAAAGAGACCGAATAAAAATAGAAAAATGTGGTTTTTAGCTTTGTGCGGGAGAAAAGCAACGTTTCGAGGATCGAGGGGGGAGAGTCAGCTTGATATCAGGGTCCCCTTTAAAGATGGACGCTTTTTCTTGGGATTCTTCTTTCGTTGGCGTTTCATATTTCTCTCGCTGGAAGAGAGCAACATGATTTATGGGACCCACCGTCTTCTGTCACCGAGGCGGAGCCACCAATGACTTTTAAGGGGGGAAGGGACCCCGGAAAAAACCATCGCACCCCCCGCGCGGGTTTGATACGCGAAAGGACCTTGTTTGAAGAATGTTCCAGACTTTTGAAGAATGGCTTGTCAACTCGCAACATGCAGCAATGCTTAAAAAAAGGGTCTCCGGAAAAGTTTATTTCCCCACCCAGATCGGTACCGCGCTTTTTGCATAAGGCACAATAGGAACCATTCGGTTGCCCCCTTTTTGACGCCTTAGAGGCCCGGTAGAGGGAAACGCCTTCCATTTGACCAGGGGTGAGAATAGGACGGTTGCCATAACGGTGGTCAAATTTATAGCTTGAAAAATTGAGAATATACCGTGGTTAGAGGAAGAAATATCCAGCAAAAAACGCCAAAGTGAAAATATTTTGGCAGAGAAAATAAACGAGGATGAAGCAGGTGGCTAGAAATATTGCTCGAACCCTTTTAACAAGCGTGATATAAGGAAACAATATTTACGCACGACACACCGGATTTACCTAGCGTAAACGCAAAAGGGTTTCATTTCCCTTAACAAAAGCTGGCTATATAGAAATTTTATAGTATCGTAATACGAATCCTATTGAAAATTAAACCTAAATTTTTATAGAAGCCTTATCGGCCGTCGAGAGCACGGACCCCGGTAATAGGGAAAAACTTCGAGGAATTTTCTATATAAATATTTATAGCTCAATCTATAGAATAATTTAGAGTAAAATAAAGTCTAAAGAATATAGTAAACCTTAGACTTTCTATATAACTTTTAAAATGATCGTTGAGTCTATAACATCAAACCTTATAAGAGTCATAGTAAGTCTATAGAATATAGCACACTTGAGACGTCCTATAAAACCTCAATAAGAGTCATAGAAAGTCTATAGAATATAGCACACTTGAGACTTTCTATAAAACCTCAATAAAAGTCATAGTAAGTCTATAGAAAATAACCAACCTTAGACTTTCTATTAAACCTCTAGCTTGTAAGGTTATCCCCACTTTCGAACCTGGTTTCGAAATAAAAAAACGTACAGCTGATATAACTTTCAAAATTCCGCCATGGGCAGATAGAGGACATCTACGGGGTAAATTTGGCTTCTTTAAGGCTAATTAGGTACTTTAAACGCGAGCCGGTCGAGAAAATCACATTCCAAGAGTCAGAGAGACGAAGGAAAAAAACCGGGCCGGACTCGCTTCCGGGAACGGTCGTTCAATGGCTCGGAATATCGAGTCCGAAAATAGGAGCCGAGGCCTAACGATCCGAGGTCGTCTATATTAGCTCGGCAAAGCAGTTCTCGCGGGGCATTTCGGTGTAAACACAATTAATGTTGGTCTCTCCGCATCGGTAAACAGCAGCGATAGGAGAGATTGCCCAAAGTGTCATTGACGGACCCGACAGCGCTCCCGAGAACGTCGCCTTTTTTCCCCCAACCACCCCAAAACTATTCATCCTTTAAATCAGATCGGCTGAGCGTCCATAAACAAAACTGATTGGCGAACAAAAATGAACCGAAAATATTTAATTGACAGCGTCATTTCTTACGTCAGCTTAATGCGACCGTCTACTGTACCGCCAGTAAACAACGACATCACGTCAGACCCAGGCGACAAATAATCGAGTGTCAAATTCAGACGTACCGATTTTGTTGAATGCAACGAGGACAACATTTTCGTTTTGGTTGAGTTTGAACTTTTTCAGTGACAACATTTTTTATTCTTTTCAATTTTGAAGTTATCCACTATCTACATTCAATTTATTTTGAACTTTTCCGATGGAAAAAATATTATTTTGTTCGATTTTTGAGCTTTTACGGTGCAAAATAATCTGGTGTTGTTCTATTTTCAGCTTTTTCAGTGTCCATATTCTAATTTTTCGTCAATTTTGAAATAACCGATTGGCAAACGCCCTCATTTTTCGGCATTTTGGATTTTTTCCACTGACAACATTATCATTTTCGTCAATTTTGAAAATACCGAATACCAACTTTCTTATTTTTTGTCAATTTTGAAATTATCGAGTGCCAAGATTCCCATTTTTCGCCAATTTTAAAATTATCGATTGCCAATATTATCATTTTTCGTCAATTATGAAATTACCAAGTGCCAAGATTCTAATTCTTTGTCAATTATGAAATTACCAAGTGCCAAGATTCTAATTCTTTGTCAATTTGGAAATTACCAAGTGCAAAGATTCTAATTCTTTGTCAATTTGGAAATTACCGAGTGCGAAGATTCTCGTTTTTCGTCAATTTTGAAATTACCGAATGCCAACATTATCCTTTGTCGTAAAATTTGAAATTGCCGATTGCCAACATTATTCTTTTTCGTATATATTTGAAACTATCGATTGTCAACATTATCCTTTTTCGTAAAATTTGAAATTACCGATTGCCAACATTCTTTTTCGTAATATTTGAAATTACCGATTGCCAACATTATCCTTTTTCGTAAAATTTGAAATTACCGATTGCCAACATTATCCTTTTTCGTCAATTTTTAAACTATCGATTGCCAACATTATCCTTTTCGTCAATTTTGAAATTTTCTATTGCCAAGATTCTAATTCTTCGTCAATTTCGAGTCTTTCCATTGAGAACATTCTCGTTTCGGTCAATCTGGAAGTTCCCCAGTACAATCGCTTCGAAACGAGTGGGTGTATCTGACGCCAATTTGAAGCTGCAGTAATGACGAATAACGCGTTTAGTCAAAATCGTCCGTTAATTCGTTCGAAGCATTTCGTGGGCGAGTGCGTCAGAAGAACAGCGCTGGTACTTCTTAATTTCGGGGAAAATTACAAAGAGTTGGCCCGAGTGCAGTTAGGAAATTGAAGCGCTTCTCGCCTCATTAACCTGCAAAGTGTTTTAGTCCCGTTTCGCTACGGCGCGGTTAAACTCAACCGCCCGCCGAGTTTCCGTAACGTCTTCGCGGGTCGTACGCGGAAGGTAGAAGTCGTACGTTAACGATACGCGATGAACGGCTGCCACTAAACGTATAACCCTTCTTGTCTCTTTGCATTAGAATAATGAAAATACAAACTAGGGCAAAATGCGCGTCGTGTTAAGCCGGCAAATCGAAGCTTGGTTCGTAACTTCAAGTTTTCCCCATAGACCAATACGCGTTTGACGGTGAAGGCGATCCTTTCACGGAGGTAGCGCCATTAAAGGAAGATTTTTAAATCCCCGAAGCCAAACCAGATGGCGCCAACAGTCTGAATCGTGAAAATTTTAAAATTCGCGTAAAAATATGATTAATTGCCCGTTTCTTTTTACGTTAGAATTTTTGCCTAGTTTTGTTTATATTCCAAAATATAATATTAAAATCGAAACTCTTTAACTATTTGTTTGGTCGTAGGCAATTTGACATTAATCAAAAGTTAAGACGAGACGGACTACAAATTCTCGCAATTACAACCTCGGAAGGGTCGAACCGAAATAACAATTATAATTAGAAACCGCGCGGTTTACCGGAGAAGGATCAAAAGACGAATTAACTTCGTAGGAAAGGATTTAAATGAAACCTTTCGAACAACGACCGGAGAAGAGGCTTAAATTTCTATCGAGGCCAAAGTGGAGGAGAGAAGGGGTCGGGAAGGGGGTCGGAGAGAGATCCAAAGGAAAGGAACAGAGACAAATTATAGGCGCAGCTTTTCCGTCAGTTTATAAACGAAGCCAGTTCCTTATAGTGGATTTGCAGAGTCCCAGGGACAAAAGGCGGCAAGACAGCTAAAGCAGCTCGAACTGGCATTGAGTTATGGAGGGAATCCATTGGATGCCAAAGCCCCAGCCTGCACCCGCGGACCGAGGAGAGCGAACCCCTTCACTTTATAGTCCCGGAAAGACAACTCGAACGGACTATTTAGGACATTGAAAGACTACGGTTGGCGATTCCTCGAGAAGGTTCGCTAGCCCTGTCAAGTCTCTCGAGCCTATTTCTATATATCACCGATAGATTAAGAATGCCGGGTGGGCAGGGTGGGCGAGAGTGGGCAGTGGTGGTAACGACTCTCGTCTCAGACACGCGGCAAGAACGGCACAGAGGGATTTTGAAATCGAAATACGGAGCGGATCGAAGAGACTGTTCTTTCGACGGAGAAACTAAATTATCCTTCCATTTGTATTCAATGTTGGATTTCCCGAGTTTTAAAGCGATGGAGAAGAATACATTACACTTCCTTAAATTTTACTATTTGTTAAGGAGTTCCATCTTTATATCGAAGGACTAGAAATCTATCTGTGTTGGAGATTTGCATATAGCCACTCGCGAAATGGAACGAATTTAAGTAATAATAATAATAATAATCAGCTAGGCTAATACCCCACCACCTTAGGCCAAAGTCCTTAATTCAGGTGGCCGGGTTACAATGCGTAGAAGGTTGGTGGCAAGCCCTTCATGCCACGCGAGCCAACAGCTCCCTACACTTACTATTACCGTTAACCTCGACAAGTTTTTATGGAAATGGGAAACCGAAGAGCTCGGGGGTAAACCTTTTTAACTTGTAAACTAATAATAATAATAATAATAATCAGCTAGGCTAACACCCAAGGCACCACCTTAGACCTAAGTCATCAAGCGTTTTAAAAGCCATAATTCCGGTGGCCGGGTTACAATGCGCAGGAGGGTGGTGGCAAGCCCTTCATGCCACGTGAGTCAACAGCCCCTACACTAACTATTACCGTTAACTTAAACATGGATCGAAACTTAATTTGAAATTTAAGTAAGAAAAAAATACATTTAATAATACTAATTTTTTTACAAACCATTTAAAACCGGAAATTTTTAAGAAGCCCTTTAAAAAATTTAAATTTGTACTACTTTTATTTTATTTATTTTATTGATAAAATATATTTAATCAAACTCTAATGTAATATTACTAATAGCAATCACTTAATTTAGCGGACTAATTTCCGGCAACAGTAATTCCGCATATTAATTTCTTCGAATATTTGTGAACAGCCTGTACCTATTTATATCTCTTATAACGGTTTAACAAGCGTCATAAAACACGAACAAAAGTAACTGTTCCGCAACTATATACTTTCGAGCGGTAAATATTAAAGTAATTGATTATGATAAATCGTCTTTAGAGGGTACACGAAAGAAGGGCTATAATTTGGGGTATAGAAGGCCCTCCAACGGTAAAACCTGACCCTCGGATATCGGCTGAAGAGAAGGTCACGCCCACATAAAAAAATCGGCGTCTCAAAATGTATAAATAAAACAAAGGATAAAATGTACAAGAAAGCAAATTACGGATCAATACAAATGATTGTAAGCACGACAAAGCGACCAGTTTCGACCCCCCCCCCCCACTTTCATTTATAACGTCGAGTGTAGAGGCGTGCGCGAGTTTGTTATTTACGTAAGCCTCGTCGCGTGCCTTTCACTATTAGCAGGTACTACCAGGAACCTCTTTAGGTTACTGAGAACGTACGAGCACCGTTACCTTGATCTACCTCAGACGCAACCAGTTTCAGGGTTGCCACAGTATTTTTACATTCAAATTCCCCGACTTTTCCAGGTTTTCCCTGACCATCTCCGGAGATTTTCCTTGACTTCTTTTGTGCCAATTTTTTTTTATTTTTGTTAACCTATGTTGTAGTAAAGGTTTCTTATTGGCAACCGAAATTCAATTATCTTATTTTTAGACTAATTTTTAAAATTTCCAAACTTTTCCCTGATTTATAGACTAATTTTTAAAATTTCCTAACTTTTCCCTGATTTATAGACTTATTTTTAAAATTTCCTAACTTTTCCCTGATTTATAGACTAATTTTTAAAATTTCCTAACTTTTCCCTGATTTATAGACTAATTTTAAAAATTTCACAACTTCTCCCTGATTTTTAGACTAATTTTTTAGACAAATTGGATAGACAAATTTTTTAAATTTCCCCATTTTTAGACCCATGTTAAAATTCCCTAACTTTTCCAGGAATTCCAACCGTGCCTTTAATTTTTTAAATTTTATCTTGCCATCATCATTATTATTATTATTATCTGTAATTAGTTACGGAAAAGTTTGATTATAATTTCGATTAATATTAATAAAAACTTAATACAACGATTTTAAATAAAATTAAGCGTAAAATCTAAATATTTTATTTAGTAGATTCTCAAATAAGGGGTCACGAAATATATTTTAAAACAACTCCCTTAAAGATGGCGTTATTGTTTCAACTATGAATAGTGATTCTCAATCTGGTCTAGATATTGTACTTTTCGCTTCCGTTCTCGGCAATCTAAATACGTTCTCGGCAATCAAAATACGTTCTCGGCAATCAAAATACGTTCTCGGCAATCAAAATACGTTCTCGGCATTCAAAATACGTTCTCGGCATTCAAAATACGTTCTCGGCAATAAAAATACGTTCTCGGCAATAAAAATACGTTCTCGGCAATCTAATTACGCTCTCGGCAATCTAAATACGTTCTCGGCAATCTAAATACGCTCTCGGCAATCTAAATACGCTCTCGGCAATCTAAATACGCTCTCGGCAATCTAAATACGTTCTCGGCAATCAAAATACGTTCTCGGCAATCAAAATACGTTCTCGGCAATAAAAATACGTTCTCGGCAATAAAAATACGTTCTCGGCAATCAAAATACGTTCTCGGCAATCAAAATACGCTCTCGGCAATCAAAATACGCTCTCGGCAATCAAAATACGCTCTCGGCAATCAAAATACGCTCTCGGCAATCAAAATACGCTCTCGGCAATCAAAATACGTTATCGGCAATCTAAATACGCTCTCGGCAATCTAAATACGCTCTCGGCAATCAAAATACGCTCTCGGCAATCAAAATACGCTCTCGGCAATCAAAATACGCTCTCGGCAATCAAAATACGCTCTCGGCAATCTAAATACGCTCTCGGCAATCTAAATACGCTCTCGGCAATCTAAATACGTTCTCGGCAATCAAAATACGTTCTCGGCAATCAAAATACGTTCTCGGCAATCAAAATACGTTCTCGGCAATCTAAATACGTTCTCGGTCGTAGAATGCAGTTGAGAAATGAGTAAAACGGAGCTTTGTCTTCCTCCCTCTCCGGATAAAAATGTTGACAGCCATTAGACGAAAGAAAACGAGGTAATGCACTTAAAGAGTTTGAACAGGGTTTTCCGTGGATCGCCTCGCCTACTAACTAAGTTTTGCCCTAGACCCAGGGTTCAAAGGGTTAAACAAACTCGGCGCGAAATAAAAACAACATTGGAAAAATAGTAATATATCTCTATCCGAAATTAACTCAATCTCGAGATCGTAAAGGAAACGCTGGTAAAATTGCTTTAGCCGTGAACGAACGGCGCCTAATGCGAACGGATCCACCTTGAAAAAAAAGGAGAGAGAGAGAGAGAACCAAAATGAGGGCTCAGTCCCAGAAAGGAGTTCTCTTTCTGCCAGTTTCTCATAAGGGCTCCGAAGCGTGCCGCGCGCCTGAATGGCCAGCTCAACAACAGATCGCCGATACTCGCAACGCCCCGAGATGCAAGAAGAGAGGAAAACTGCTGATAACAAAAACCTCCGAATAGAACTGCTTATACCCTCTTCTAACCCGCAGCAGAACTTTTCCGCTTCTAGGTTTAATATTAAAACCGAAATTGGAATACCATATTATTTTTCCTTAACACCGTGTATAATTACGTGATCTTCAGCTCGGCTGTGCCATGGCAAAACCTTTTAACCAACACGATCGTAATTTTGAGATATTTGACTTTTTCAAAACCTAAGTTATAAAATTTTAACGTGGTTTTTAATGCGAAAATTATGAAATCCAAAACCATTTTTTAATTCATAAATAGTTAAATATATATGACTTTTACCTGAAACCTTTACAGTACTTTTGTACATGCCTTAGTAAAACTGATGCGTAAAAATATAATTTTTCAAAAATTTGTTGGTTATAAGGTTTTGCCATGGGACAGCCGAGCTGGTGTTACTTTTAATAAGATATTTCTCGAATTACCTCGTTTTAGTGAACTTTGGAAAAATTTATTAGGTTTAAAGGGAATATAACCTCACGTATTTAGTGTGGAACACCAACGTTTGCAGATCTGGCCACTCTAGCCTTTGGCTTTAGAAATATTTGGCGCCACTGTACAGGCTAATTTGATAAATTGAAGGGGTCTTCTATAAAGATTTCTTTGCAGGTTATATTCCCTTTAAATACCCTTTTCTTTTCATAGGGGGCATAGTAACATTTATGAAAAAGCTCTATAGAATCATATAGAGCTTTAATTTGGTTGAAGGTTGTACTATAGAGTATATATTTAATAATAATAATACAGGGTTGCCACCAAATTTTTAGATTCAAATTCCCTGAATATACCCTGTTTTCCCTGACCACTTTAAGAGATTTTCCCTGGCTTTTTAAGGCCATAATTTTATTTTATATTTTACTTTTATCACAAGTTAATATGTTGAAAAAATTAACATTTATTTCCTTGAAAGTTCGGCTAAGCATAGGATTTACATAGATCTAGAGACTAGAGTAAAATTACCTTCAAAATGTGTCAAAAATATTGAATTCCCTGACTTTTCCCAGAATGTTTAAGTCCATTATTAAATTCCCTGTGATTTCCCTGACGTGTGGCAACCCTGTAATAATAATAATCACCTAGGCTAATACCCAAGACCCCACCTTAGGCATAAGTCATCTGGCGACTTTTAAAGCCATTAATTCCGGTGGCTTTATCATGCCACGCGAGCCAACAGCGCCCTACACCTACTATAGATATTTCTAGGTTTCCTCATTTATAGATCTTTCTAAAGAACGAATTTTGCGTTATAATACGTAGAATACTTAAATTATTCTAGGTTTTATCTATAGAAAATAATTTTAGAATATTATAGAAATCAACATCAAGGATTGGAATAACTCTCTATTCATTTCTACATGTATATTTATTATTTATCTATAGTCAACTGAAGAAATAGCTCTTTTTGTCAAAGGATTTTACGAAACATTTTCGTAAAGGAAGTGCAAGATATACTTATGGAATAAAACTATAAACTTATGTTAACGCTTAACGGGTATTTAAGTTCGTTGAGTTTCTCTTTTACTTGAATACTTTCAGTAAAACCATACATGGCTGTATAAAGTTTAAACCTTTTCGTTTCCTATAAGAAATACCTAGAAAGGTTTTTATCATTATAAAAAAATTACTCAAATTAAAGAGAGATTCTTTTGAAATTAAGGTAATTTTTCTATAGGATTTCGATTACATTTCTCTAGATTTTTTACGGTTATTAGACACTTTTTCTAAAATTTCCTATCACTATTCGATTTACGCACATAAGGTCGATGGAAAATATTAATCAAATTTTGTTGATCCGAAGGACAAGTCAAATTTAAGCGATATAAATTTAGCATTTTTAAATCTAAGAGTTGGGAAATATGCAAGGTACCATGAAGTAGGTCATTCCTTTTTTCACAGTCACAGTTTACCCCTTGGCGCTTATGCTAAAAAGTGCTTAAGTCCTACATTTCAACAAAGTTCAAGCCAGTCAAGATACTTGACTTGTGAAAGAAATTTGAAATAAGAAATCTCGAAGGTTTTCACATTAGAAATCTTGAACGTTTTCACATTAAAAATCTTGAACGTTTTCACATTAGAAATCTTGAACGTTTTTTCATAAGAAATCTCGCACGTTTCTCCAATAGAAATCTCGAACGTTTCTCCAATAGAAATCTCGAACGTTTTCACATTAGAAATCTTGAACGTTTTCACATTAGAAATCTTGAACGTTTTCACATTAAAAATCTTGAACGTTTTCACATTAGAAATCTTGAACGTTTTTTCATAATAAATCTCGAACATTTTTTCATAAGAAATCTCGAACATTATTTCATAAGAAATCTCGAACATTATTTCATAAGAAATCTCGAACATTATTTCATAAGAAATCTCGAACATTATTTCATAAGAAATCTCGAACATTATTTCATAAGAAATCTCGAACATTATTTCATAAGAAATCTCGAACATTATTTCATAAGAAATCTCGAACGTTTTTCTTAAGAAATCTCGAACGTTTCACATTAGAAATCTCGAACGTTTCACATTAGAAAACTCGAACGTTTCACATTAGAAAACTCGAACGTTTCACATTAGAAAACTCGAACATTTTTTCATAAGAAATCTCGAACGTTTTCACATTAGAAATCTCGAATATTTTTACAAAAAACTGACTTCTTAATTTCGTTTTTATATTTATTTTTAAACTTTTATCACTATATTTCCATTACCAGATGATCATTATCACTATTCGTTAAATAAGAACAAAACACCGGTATTTCCCCAAATTGTAGATTCTAGACTTGCGTAATTTCGCCGCTCAAATATCGGTATATACATTTAATTCCCATTTAAAATGGAAGGAGAGAGATAAATTTTAAAGATCAAACGTCGAAGTATACCTAACCAAGGCGGGAATATAACGATGATAATCGTCGTTGTCAGGAATATGGCGAGTTGGGACGACTGCTAATTGTTTACTCGCAGTCAACGAGAAAAGAGTAATTATATTCCAAGGCGCGTTGCTGGGCAAATATTATGAATATTTAAGAAGCCTTTTCCTTCATTTGCATAATTGATCATAAGAATTCCCGAGTCTTTGGAGGAAAAGATTTTTCTTCCGGTTAGCAAATACCGTTTATTTCCTTCAGACAGAAGAGCAAAGTCATTTTGAGAAACCGCCACAAAAAAATCATATTCGGCGACATACAAGAGGAAACGCACGGACACCGAAGAAAAGGGGGAATTCAGTCTTTGATCACCCCGCGCGCGGACATTTTTGGGGGAAGGGGAGGGAAGTGCTATTTCACTTCCCCACTTCTTTGTTATATACACAGGGGCGTTCTTAATAAGCGAAGGGTGCGCGTAAATGGGATTCAAAAACGACTTAATGGTTATTTAATGTTTCGATCCGAATTCGATTAGCATAATGGTTCATCTCCAGAGTAAATATTATCCGTTTATCCAATGACTTTTTTGGTTTACAATTTACTCCGGTGGAAGATAATACAGAGTTAATTTGCTGGGGAATTTTGGCCAATAAATTAAAATAATTGTCTAAATGAATTAACCTTTAAGCCTTTTAGAACCTTAAAATTTGAACTACTGGTTCTGCTTTAAAAACAATACTTAATTTTGTCTTACAATGACATCAATGTCGTGGGGGAAAACAGGGTTGTCTGATTAAAATCGAGATTTAAATTAAGAGAAATTTTAAATCAAATCATTGATTTCATATTTCAATATATTTATGAAAACGTACAAAAGTAGGTTCTTTAGAAATTCAGAGATAATCAAATTGAATTTTATTTTATTATTAATCATTAATAAAAATTAATTTAAACTATAATTTGCGTTATCGCTGAATTAATTTTTTTTTCAATTGGTCAAGAAAATCGGCATAAAATCTTTAAAAAAATAATAAAATCAACAGCCCTGGAGAAAAAGCATTTCGTTGTAATTTACAGTTGTTATTCGAAGATGTAAGGATGTAGATTGGCATTTTTGTTTATAAGTAAAATGTAACATGAGACTCAAAATTTTGACCAAAAATGGGAGATACTCCGATAGAAATTAGCGTGGTAGTTTCTTCCTGGAGAGTTTGAGTAATAGAAAGGTAGATTAAAAAGTCGATGGAAAACCAAAATAGAATAGTTTCAGGGTTGGCAAAAAGCCGGCTTTTTTGAAAAAATCCAGACCAGTGGTTTTAATTGGCTATAACCGGCTTTTTTCGGTTATAACCGGCTAAAATATAAACAGTACCTTTTACTTATGTAAGTAGAAATTGTCTGCAGTTATTGTCGTAAATAAGAAACTAAACAAGTAAAGCGAAATAAAACTATATAAAATAACTGAATTATTTTTATTTCCTCGGGAAATTCCCCCTAGTTTTTGTGTATGACAGAAGCGAGGCAGCGAACTTTGGAACTTTAAACCTACCAAAAAACTGGTAAAAGTAAACCGGTTTCTAAATATGAAACAAAAAATAAACTAAATTTCTAAATAAAAACTATTAATTTACTAAAATATTCATATTGTAATTTTTTTTTAAAAAGCCACAAAAATCTGGATTTTTTCAAGTGGCTATAACCGGTTTTAACCAGGTGGCTATAACCGGTATGGCTGGTTCTATGCCAACCCTGAATAGTTTACATTTTCCCCTAAATAATTACTTACCCGCTATACAAATATTTCAAAAGCCTATAACCTAGAAATTTAGTTATTTTAGTTATTTCGTAACAATATTAAAAAAAACACTTTCCAATTCACCATCGTGAAAATAGACCCATCTGCCTTACTTCAAACAGTCTGATAAACGTCACTTAGCCGCAATACGAGCGATGCAAGGTGTTTTACACTATGCTTTGAATTTTTAATAACTCACGTAAAATATTTATAGTCCACTCGCAGCATCGTAGTAAATTCAGAAAATTGTTTAGGATAAATCGTCGACTGTATTAGTTGCGCCCAAAAACGCCAACGGGGAATATTAAGTATCCTGTTGCGGTAATCGTGACATTGGTTGTCTAGCAATCTAAGATTACAAGCTGGGTCCGAGCGCAGTCACGGACATCCGTGACTGGTACCCCCCTCGCGGTACCTCCTGTTCAAGAAACACGATAATGAAGACCAATAAAGCACCAAACATTACACCGAGAAGATTCTCAGAGAGGATTAAATATTTCCCACAGAATCGCGAAGAGAAATTTCTATAGGCGCAAAAAAATAAAACTCCCACTTTTGGGAAAGGGGTTACTATTCAATTTACAAAACAAAAAACAATCTATGAAATCTCAGACGACTAGACGTTTACAGAAATTCTTAAAATTTCTATATAATATAGTGCTCTATAAATATTTCAATAGAAAATTGCCTCGAAATTTGTAAGATTTATCTCAATATCTTTATAGATTTGTTTTATTGATTCTGTTGAGCACTCTAGTAGTTTGAACAAAAACGTCGGGAGTTACGTGAACATTTTAGATATTTTATTTTACTATTTGTACTTCGGAGTCAAATATTTCACAACTTCAAGACGACGCCATATTCTTGCCGAGCTTACGTGACACGTCGTCATAAATAATAATACTAATAATTATAATTTTCCAACTCAACAAATCGAGACAGAGTTATGAAACTTATTATTGATCCGGCAGCATACTTGTTAAAAGCGTAAATACTAGTTTGAATTGAAATACACCTAGGCCTTGTACAATTAAGAGTGTACAATGTGATAATTGCATTTCGACGACACTCGTACCACAATTATTTTAATATCAATACATTGTTTGCACCGAAGGGAGGGGCCTATGTTCTCCATGGAAACCGGGAGGGTAGATCAAAAATTTAAACCAATTAGCAACTTCATAGGTTGCAATTTTGTTTGTAATCTCATCGAAGCGACAAAACGTACGAAAATTTGATTTACGCTTTAAAATTTTTAGTTTAAAAGCTAATATCGTTATGGGCCCTAAACAAAACCAGATATGATTTTAAACCCACGTTATTTAAATAAAATAGCAAATGAAGACAGAAATATCTACGAAAAGAAGTTGGCAAGTTTATCAAATTACGTCTTTATGGTGATCCATTTCACAATAACCTTCGGTATCGAATAAAATGACTACTCGAACAATTTTTAACAAAGAAGTTACCTAATTTTAACGTGAAACTAAATTCTTAATCATTTGAAAGTAATTAAAATCCGCAAACAGACGGTTGAACTGTTTTACTAAGCAATCTATACACCAGCGAAATATTACATACTTATTCTTGGGGCATATACTTCAGGGTGACCAGGGAAAAGCTTTGAAAATTTTTTAGGAAAATATAGGAAATTAAATAGGCTAAATATAAAATAGGCTAAATATAAAAAAGGCGAATTATAGGAAATTAAATAGGCTAAATATAAAATAGGCTAAATATAAAAAAGGCGAATTATAGGAAACTAAATAGGCTAAATATAAAATAGGCTAAATATAAAAAAGCGAATTATAGGAAACTAAATAGGCTAAATATAAAATAGGCTAAATATAAAAAAGGCGAATTATAGGAAACTAAATAGGCTAAATATAAAATAGGCTAAATATAAAAAGGCGAATTATAGGAAACTAAATAGGCTAAATATAAAAAAGGCGAATTATAGGAAACTAAATAGGCTAAAAAAATATGGGAAAAATAATAAGGTAATTATTGCATATCGGTATACTTCCGACTCGAATCACCTAGAATATTTATAATGTTTTGTACACTGCTTTCTTGCATTATTGGATCACTTAGCGTATTTACAAAGCTCGTACATTTCAAGATATTATTCGAAAGTGGCAGTATTTACACTAGATGATGACACGTACAAGAAAGTTCTTTCATTTTAAAAAGACCGTGAAATTATAGGAAAATAGGTAAGAATAAAGGAAGGCATTATAAATATAGGAAAATATACGAAATATAGGAAGTCTGGACACCCTGATACTTGAAACTGCGTCATTGAAGGCGTAGGAATGCAAACTATGTATAGAAACATTTTCCAAGTACAAGATTAAACCCTGATAAAAATATTTCATACATTTTCCAAATGTCAGAGTCTCAAAAAGACAGTTAGGGAGTAAAATTAATACATTATGCAATAACCGAAAGCGAACAAAACCCGCTAAAAAAGGGGCGAATGTTAAACATTAAAGTATACGAAAAGGTTAAAAGCGAAATGACGGCTGGAGCAGATCAGAGTCGCACCCTTTTCCCTGCCATCAAGCCTATTCGCACGCTCTCGACATTTCCCTCCTAGTTGGCCATAAAAGACTTCTTTTTTATAAAAATATGGTGCGAGGATCATTTTGGGTGCTAGCGAAGAAACTGGTCGTATTGCGCGTACAAGCCGCTCGCTCATCTCAAGTAATAGAACGATAAAAATCATGATGGGAAGCTAAAAAATGGTACAGAATGGGGGAGCAGGTGCTGGGGCTATTATTTGGGCGGTCGCGAGCGGCCCTTGGCGCGCTCTAGCGGATAAAATGAGAAACAGTCGAGAAGGTCGGCGAGCTAACTAGGGGTCACTGAACGGGTCAAATTCAATTTCAAAGTCACGACGCCGAGCGCCATTTTAGAATGATTTAATTTAAGCGAAACGTCGTTGTTAAGTTTAAACGGGGCTTATTAGGAGAGGCTTTAAGAGTCTAAGGGATCCTGAAATTCATGTCACCTACAGCCCGGCTCGGGTACTTATACGTCCCGCAAATGGTCATGACCGGTCTTCGGGCGTCATTTGGAGCTGGGATCATTTGGGATAATAGCTGTAGTGCTGTACCCATCTTCGCGGGAAAAAAATGTTTATACCTTTAGAGTGTTTCTAGCCGCGACAAAATAAAGATCAGCAACCTATTTAGATTACCGAGTACGTACAACTGCCTTCTCTCTCAAACGGAAACCTTAAATTTTTCCCATTTCTACAGCGCCATCTGTCGTAAGAACGTTATCTTTTATCGTTTGAGAAAATGTGTTACGGAATTAAATTAAATTTTATTTTTTAATACTTTAAAACTTTTTTATAACTATATTAAAATTCGTCGTGCGTTTTTTGTAAAAAAATCAATAGGGGATATTATTATAACTATATAGTGTTGTAAGTCTGAAAAAATTTCCGGAAAATTTTCCGTATTTTCCAAAAAAAATTTCATTCCATGATTAGTCTAATATATTGTTTGCAAATTTAAATAAAGCGGAATTTTCGCCTCATTTTTTCAAATCTGAAAGTAAAACTAAATCTCTAGACTAGTTTAAACTGATTAACAATGTAACAGTATTAATGTTTTGTAGTATGTTTACTGATATTAGACATTTTATATCGATAAAAAGTTTAAAACCCTTAAAAAGTAATTTATGTTTCAATTTTTTATTTTTCCGATTTGCAGAAAATTTTCTGGAAATTTTTCCGCATTTTATTTTTCCGGAAAATTAACAAAACTTAGGCTTAGGCGATAAAAAATATTTTCACAAGACCATATTCTTAAAATACGGATACTTTCGGGTTAACTTTAATTTAAGGTTTATCTCTTAAAAATTGAGGCGAAATATTCTTAATTACATGAACTACTGATAATTGTTTATTTACGCAACAATGGTAATTAATTTAGGAATATTAGTCCATACTTTGACTCGTGGAAAGCTCCATAATGAGGAAACTAAGTTTACAAATTCCAATAGGGGATTTTACCAGTCCCAACAAGCCATTAATCAAAAACAATTCTTTCTATAATATACAAAATGCTTGTTATATTCCGTTAGCATATAGACATTAATATATATCAAGTAACCTTTGATAAATCTAACAACATTCATAATGATTCCAACCAGCAGTGTCTAAAGATTGGAGGAGGCTTCAATGATTCCCACAGGGTGACCACTGAAATGCCTCGAACATTTCATAGGAAAAATAGGAAATTTTGAGGCGAATAATAAGCAAATATAGGAGACAAAATCGGCAAAACTTAAGGAAATTATAGGAGACAAAATCGACAAAAATCAAGGAAATTATAGGAAAAACCAGTCAAAATAAAGGAAAATATAAGAAAAACCAGTCAAAATAAAGGAAAATATAGGAAAAACCAGTCAACATAAAGGAAAATGTAGGAAAAACCAGTCAGAATAAAGGAAAATGTAGGAAAAACCAGTCAGAATAAAGGAAAATGTAGGAAAAACCAGTCAAAATAAAAGAAAATATAGGAAAAACCAGTCAGAATAAAGAAAAATGTAGGAAAAACCAGTCAAAATAAAGGAAAATATAGGAAAAACCAGTCAAAATAAAGGAAAATGTAGGAAAAACCAGTCAAAAATAAAGGAAAATGTAGGAAAAACCAGTCAAAAATAAAGGAAAATGTAGGAAAAACCAGTCAAAATAAAGGAAAGTATAGGAAAAACCAAAGTTAATATTTTTGTGTATTATAACAATCAAGGAATACTATTTTCGGTAATGTGGAAAAAAATCAAGATAAACTTGAAAATCAAAATAAGTACAATTAACCAGTACGATGAATGGAAAATTGTGAAATTATAGGAGAAATTAGGAAATATAGCAAAAAATACGAAATATAAGCAAAATTAGGATATAGGCAAAATTAGGAAATCTAGTAAAAATAGGAAATAAAGAAATATAGGAAGTCTGGTCACCTGATAGCCTCATACTTCATTACAATTTCCTGAAGAAAACTTTCTGCAAAGAGCCAATGAATTCGAAAAAACTAATTACGTTTAACTTCCCCAGTTTCTCCAGGTGAACGACATTTTTCTGTTTCCAACATAAAACTTTAAACCAAAACTACTGCAATTAAATTAATTTTTATACCTTTCCTTCAAAATACAAAGTCAGATTAGCTTTATTACTTAATGTGTTGTTGGTTTTCTTAAATAAAAATTTGAGGTTTTTAAAGTTAGGTGTTATGTCCCATATAAATCTACTGATATCAGTACAATAAAAATGACAATCATTTAATTAAGTAATAATATAAATGAAATTAGCTTAGGTGTAGACACAATTATCCTAAGCCAAACTTCCGCCTACTAATATAGAGCACGTATTATTATTAGGATGGGAATCTTTCCAATTTTGGACACCGTGACGTCACTAGCGTATTTGGCCAAGATACAATAATTTTGAGCTATATATTTCAAATTCCTAAATCCATCTAAAGACGTCGTACGTGAAAACGTAATTTTGTTCTTTACGGATTCTAAGCCCATCTCGTTTGGGATGGGATCGGGAGGTTCGTGCAATAATTTAACTCGTTTTCCAATCTCGGATGCAGCAGCTCGAGCCTATTTAATATTCATAAGTGAGAAGGAAAAACCGAGGGCTGAGGGCTAAAGATTCAAATATGCCACTTAAAGAGAGCGAAAAAATGGTATTTTTAAAGGGTAGAAATGCGCCTGCGAGCAACAGTGATTGGGCGCCGCGAAGTAGAGGGAAAAAAACCGGCGTATGTTATTCCTTAAAAATCTCGCGTCGCGGGGCTAACAGACTACTTTGCAATTTAAATCGGCCCTAAATTCGGCGTTTATCAGAAATTCGGGAATTTCTATTCCTAGAATTGCCACCAAATCAAAAAAAAAACAATTTTTTATATAGTTAAATAAAACAAATTTGCTGACGTTATAATGTGGTTTAAGACATCAATCAAACCCACAAAAATACCTAGAACTTACTGACATTACTAAAATCATTTTTCTCCAACATTGGTCCAGAAGTTTATATACCGGTGCTCGAAGGGAACCAAAAAGCATACTACACCGGTGGTCTCATCAGAATGATCTACGCCGGGGACCACAAGCCCGGACAGGTGACAAATCCAGTCACGGGTAGCAGAACCCCACCGCGACCAACAAGGAAACCGCCTACGTCATAACATTATCGGAAGTGAGTAGCCCTAACATAAATTAACTAAAATTTTCAGTTATTTCCTTATTTTGTTATCAAACAGGGTTCGTACAAAATTTCTCGAAATAAATTCCCTGACATTTCCACGTTTTCCCTGAGTAAAATCGCCAAATTTTCCCAGACCATTTTTGTAGAATAAATGAATGGTTTGAGGTAAAATCTTGGAAAATATTGATTATGTATTTTGATTACATCTTTCAAAAAATTATTTTGCCTGATTTTTTTGGATCATTTTAAAATTCCCTTACTTTTTTGGACCCGTTTAAAATTCCCTGACTATTCCCTGACCCTTTGTAATCATTTTCAAAATCAATGACTTTCCACTGGCCTTTCGGAAACATTTTCAAATTCCCTGGATTTTCCCCAGGGTTGCCACAGCTTTTTCACAATCAAATTCCCTGACTTTTCCAGGTTTTGCCTGGAGATTTTGTATTTTATTTCCCTATATTTTAGTAAAAGTTTCCTATTTGCAACCAAAATTAAATTCCCTGACTTTTCCCTGATTTTTATACCCATATTAAAATTCCCTGGCTTTTCCAGGAATTCCAGGTACCGTGTCGACACTGTTTCGGGTCTTGTACGAACCCCGTTCAATATGATATTGGTACGAACGGCTTCGAAAAGACGGTACTTCTATCAAAATTGGCTAATGCCAGGCGCGGCCATTAAATTCGCCGGCGCAAAGAGCCACCTAGAGCGAGATAGCCAACTGAAAGATAACGACCGAGAAAGGGGTAATGACATTCCAGGCTTCTTACTAGCGACATCTATTAAGATCGAAATCGTTCGGCGCTTTCTTTCCGTGGCCGGGCGGATAAAACGAAAAGCCGAAGCTATCACCTCGCAGTAACGATCCTTGTAATCGAGGAAATGCGCCGGCATCGATGAGTTTTAAAGTCCACCCGGCCAGATCCCATATTCCTTGTCATTCTCAATATCCTATATAATAGAGGACGTAATAGTGTAAGATTATAACAACCCCCCATCCACGGTATCCGTACGTAAACGAAATAGAGGATGGGGTTAACGGCGACCTCTATCGGGATGGGGACGAGGCTCCGAATTTATACAGTTCACGGAGGCGTAATGATCTTAACATTTACTCCAAACAGGGTTTCGCGAGCGGAAAGGTTCTTATCTATACAAAGTTTTTCTTCACGCTGCATTGGATGCCTTAATTGGCAATGCCAGAGAGTGATTGGCCTCGGTTCGACGTCGTTCGGTGGCTCCTCTTAGAAGAGTCCTCCAACTTTCGGAATTTTGTCTTCTATAGAAAATTTCGCTCTCCCTACCTTTTAGAAAAGTTTCTTTGAAGCCTTTAGCGGGAAAAATAGATGACGTACTTAATGTAAGAGACGTTGAAGCCCGATGCCGATCGGCTTTTTAAAACTTTCCCGAAGATGGCTGCATTAAAAACCTACGCTATTTTCTGCTTGACGTTTTATAAAACCCTATTCAAATTTTGCTCGAAAATAACTTTGAATATTCAAAAATACATTAAAATTCGCTCCTTAATGGATATGGTGAATAACAAAGTGTCTACCACTTCACTTAATACCTCTTTGATAGAGAAACCAACTACAATTAATTACTATTTATTACAGGGTTCCCATCATTTTTTCCGATTCAAATTCTCTGACTATTCCACGTTTACCCTGACCATTTTAAGAGATTTTCCCTGACTTTAAGTTCCAAATTTCTAACTTTATATTTTACTTTTTGTTAGAAGTTAATAAATGGAATCAACCTGTATTCCTGTTTTCAAGAAAATAAATGATAATCGTAGAATTTGTCATAAATCTAAAGTAAAATTACCTTCAGAAAGTGTCAAGATAAAATTGAATTCCCTGACTTTTTACAAATTCTTAATTTCCTGACCTTTCCCCGACTTTTAGACCAATTTTTAAATTCCCTGATTTTAGTAATTAATACAAATCCGGGATAAATCCATTTATTGGATCCATGAGAAGATAAAACAAGTAGTTAAATCTATATATTTTTTAAATATATACATTTTTTAACATTTTCAAATTGTCGGTTAGTCTTAATTAAGTTTTTCGCCTTGAAGGCCTATCGGCCGAAGTACCGCATATTTTTCCCCAATAAAGCGTAAGGCACCTTTTAGTATTGTTAAACACTTATTATTGTCTACGTTGAGGTTAAAGGTAATAGTTAGTGTAGGGAGCTGTTGGCTCGCGCGGCTTGAAGGGCTTTCCACCACCCTCCTACGCATTGTAACCCGGCCACTTGAATTAATGGCTTTAAAAGTCGCTTGATGATTTAGGCCTATGGTGGTGCCTTGGGTATTAACCTAGCTGATTATAATAATTTTTACCTGGTTTAGCAAAATTGACTAAAATTATACAGGAGAGCTATTCGTAACGCAGTAGTCTTTAAAGGGTTATTTGTTTCCTGGAATAACGTCACTAGGTAAAATATTTCCCAAAGTGAATACGCACTTATCGACCAATATTTAACTGATATAAATCCGAGATTGAACGTTTAGCTATTAAGACTAAAACCATTAGAAATGCGAGAAATGAAATTCGAGTAAGACGGGGGAAGAATATCAAACTCTTAAAAGAAACGGAATTAAAAATAAAATCGATATATATTAAACGGACAAAGAAAGAAAATTGATGGAAAAATCTAACTCGGAAAATCGAAGCCTATAAAGAGTCGAACAAAAGGAGATCCAATTAAAAATGGCCGAATCTCGCGTAGAAAGTGTTCTGATTTTTTTAGTCCGTTTCGTCGAGCTAAGCCTCGCGGAGAATTCGCTTTGGGTAATTACATTGAACGACGGAGGCTAGCGCGATCTTAGAAATCTTATTCGAAGCGAAAGGGAAGACGTAGAAAGCGGATCGGGACAATCGGTGCAGAAACGCGAAAGGAAATCGAATTGAAACCCCTTCTAAAAAATCAAAGTGATTTCGGAGGAGGGCCAGAGCCATTCGGATGCTGGGACATTTCCAATCAGATTGCGCTCCCTGTCGGAATAAAAAAGAAACTCATTTTGGACTAAGAGAGATGGAGAGGGGATCTGGCTTCGCGGAATAAATAGACGTTCCTATATCCCGGACTATTAAGAAAGTTGTATTGGGATGTTTTTGTCTTAATGTCAAAACCACACTTTCCCTCCCAAAAACAGCGTTCTTTCGCCTCCTAGTTTCGTAATTGGAACCCTTTTTTTTTCTACCAAGAACAATATTTCAATTTCAATTTCGTACCGATCATTTGGCCTCTATGCGTAATTGCTCGTTCGATTTTGAAAGAGGCGTTTTACGAGCGGAATTAAAACGAATGAAAAATACCAAAGATATTAAGGTATGAAGACTTTATATT
Source organism: Leiobunum rupestre (assembly GCF_980474605.1). Classification (NCBI taxonomy): domain Eukaryota; kingdom Metazoa; phylum Arthropoda; class Arachnida; order Opiliones; family Sclerosomatidae; genus Leiobunum; species Leiobunum rupestre. The sequence continues at coordinate 39,907,654 of NC_143394.1, forward strand.
CGTTCTTTTAAGTTTGAGATTTTGATGAAAATACATTTCCATTAGAGAAGTTAAACGAAGCATTTTAGAAATTACAACGATAACGGATCATGGCTCCGGTAAAATAAGAATTCCAGGGCCCGGTTTGCCGTTATCACGAGGACAAAAAAATAAAGGTTTGAGCTAAAATCTTGCTAAATATTTCATATGTATTTTTAAAACGTCTTTGAAAAATTTATGATTTTTAATGGCCATTTTCAAATTCCCTGACTTTTCCCTGACATTTAGGAGCCATTTTCTAAATTCCCTGACTTTTACCTGACATTTAGGAGCCATTTCTAAATTCCATGACTTTTACCTGACATTTAGGAGCCATTTCTAAATTCCCTGACATTTACCTGACATTTAGGAGCCATTTCTAAATTCCCTGACTTTTACCTGACATTTAGTAGCCATTTCTAAATTCCCTGACTTTTACCTGACATTTAGGAGCCATTTCTAAATTCCATGACTTTTACCTGACATTTAGGAGCCATTTCTAAATTACCTGACTTTTACCTGACATTTAGGAGCCATTTCTAAATTCCCTTACATTTAGGAGCCATTTCTAAATTCCCTGACATTTACCTGACATTTAGGAGCCATTTCTAAATTCCCTGACTTTTACCTGACATTTAGGAGCCATTTCTAAATTCCCTGACATTTACCTGACATTTAGGAGCCATTTCTAAATTCCCTGACTTTTCCCTGACATTTAGGAGCCATTTTCTAAATTCCCTGACTTTTACCTGACATTTAGGAGCCATTTCTAAATTCCATGACTTTTACCTGACATTTAGGAGCCATTTCTAAATTCCCTGACATTTACCTGACATTTAGGAGCCATTTCTAAATTCCCTGACTTTTACCTGACATTTAGTAGCCATTTCTAAATTCCCTGACTTTTACCTGACATTTAGGAGCCATTTCTAAATTCCATGACTTTTACCTGACATTTAGGAGCCATTTCTAAATTCCCTGACTTTTACCTGACATTTAGGAGCCATTTCTAAATTCCCTGACATTTACCTGACATTTAGGAGCCATTTCTAAATTCCCTGACTTTTACCTGACATTTAGGAGCCATTTCTAAATTCCCTGACTTTTACCTGACATTTAGTAGCCCTTTCTAAATTCCCTGACTTTTACCTGACATTTAGGAGCCATTTCTAAATTACCTGACTTTTACCTGACATTTAGGAGCCATTTCTAAATTCCCTGACATTTAGGAGCCATTTCTAAATTCCCTGACATTTACCTGACATTTAGGAGCCATTTCTAAATTCCCTGACTTTTACCTGACATTTAGGAGCCATTTCTAAATTCCCTGACATTTACCTGACATTTAGGAGCCATTTCTAAATTCCCTGACATTTACCTGACATTTAGGAGCCATTTCTAAATTCCCTGACTTTTACCTGACATTTAGGAGCCATTTCTAAATTCCCTGACTTTTACCTGACATTTAGGAGCCCTTTCTAAATTCCCTGACTTTTACCTGACATTTAGGAGCCCTTTCTAAATTCCCTGACTTTTACCTGACATTTTCGAATCATTTTCAAATTCCATTCAGACATTTTGGAATTATTTTAAAATTCCGTGACTTTTCCAGGTCGTGTACGAACCTTGGCGTAATCAAAGTTTGCTTCAGTAACAGAGTCCCCTGAATGAAAGTCCAAGACAGAATTTTAAAACAATTGAATTTTAAAGCATTTTAAAACGTTACTAGGGTACAAACCAGGGTATAAGACTCAGTTCGCCTGTAATTTGTTGTACAGATTTTAAGAAAGAAGTCAGAACGTTGACAAAATGTGAAGAAAACCTGAGGTTGCGGTTTCCAGAGCCTAGGAGGCTCTTTATGATCAATTCTAGATATCACGGTTGTCAAGCTACAATAGAACATTTCTCTTGGAAAGTGCGCGCGAAGTTAATAAAACGGAAACCGATAGAAAATAATAACTCTTGAGTTATAATTTTTATGTCAAAACACGCTCACATTGTTTTGTCCGCATGCGGGGAACAGATTACACGAAATCAAAGTCACGCGTGGAAGCGTAACCGACAAAATTTAGAGGACTTTAAACTATACGCGGGATAACCTTTGAAGAGAAAAAAAAACAGCGAACCGGGGGGAGGGGTAAAAGGGGCGGGGGTTACAACGAAAGCAAAAAGAAATAAATAAATTTAAAACTTTTCCTAAAACAATGCACGAGTCGTACTACGCGATACATATATTCCGGAGAAAATGAAAAACTACGTAGAAAGGATTGGGGAGGGCGCGAATCCGGAACGTCAGCGGCCGGCGTTAGGGAATTTCGTCGCGAGATTAACTTTAAAACTAGAAAATAGCGAAGCAGAAACGAACGGTATCGCCGACGAAGCTTTTGGGAGGAGCCTCGACGTACATAACAAGTTAATAACGGGGAGGTAAGCACGCAAAAGCAAGACCTCCTCTCGTAATTCGATTGAAGTGCAGTAAGCCTGAAAACTGCAGATAAAATAGGTGGTTCCCTTTGAGGCTTAGGCGAAAGACCTTCTCTTTAATAAGACTGGGTTTATAACCGCGTAAAATCTAATATATTCAAAAGGGAAAGCGGAATTCGCGCGAGAGGTAAAAACGGCAAAAGTTCGCTCAGAACGCGAAACCGAATTTCCAACCAACAAAATTATAAATTTAATTTACTATTTTCGGGTTTATTTTATTAGATAAATCGTGAAGCGAACGCAGCGCCGCCAGATCTACCGTTAATTTAAACTAAAGGTGCCCTTCTAAGGAATTAATTAATCGCGATGCGTCTGTGGAGTAAATTAAAGGCTAATTTTCTCGATAATACCGCGCTGCCAGACGAAACAATTTGTAATCGTCTCAAAGCCAAACGCGTGGTGTTACCAGATGACCAAATAGTTTACGAAACAAATTATTGCAGGGTTCCCAGCGATTTTTTTTTAAATATTATAGGAATTATAGGAAATTTCATAGAAAATATAGGAATTTATCGGAACATTTTTAGCCAAAAAATAGGAATTTATACGAACAATTTTGGATTAGTTGCCAGGTTTTGGGCTAGAAACTCAATTGTAGCCCAATCTAGCTATTTCTTTTGGCTATTTTTCAAGGATTTTGAGTTTGAATTCGTCTGCTATATATCTTTAAGGTGTTTTTAATGGTTCTTGGGTGAAAAACCGAAACATTATCTCACATGGAAGATATGAAAGATATTATTTACATCATTTATATGTAATTAATGATTATTAGTCACTATTTGCCACTGACACGGACTTTAATCTAAAAATGTGACATTTAGGTAACCCTGATAAATTCCTAGCTAAACCGGCTACATAAACAAAAACTTTATAGACATATTTCAATAGATTTTGCAGCTTCTTTAAAATTAAGCCTATGGTTAATTTTGATTTTGAACCCATATCTACCACGGTTGCCACAAAATTTTGTGATTCCAATTCCCTGACTAATCCCTGTTTTCTCTGACCATTTTAAGAGATTTTCCCTGACTTTTTAAGGCCAAATTTTAATAAATAAATAATAATAAATTTAAATGGACTTATATTTAAGTAAAAAGGTTATTGCAATGTTGAAAAAATTAGCCAAACTTTCAAGGAAATAAATGATAATCATAGCATTTTGTCATAGATCTGGTCTAAAAAATAACCTTAAAAAAGTGCCAAGATAAAATTTAATTCCCTGACTTTTCCCTGACTTTTTACAAATTCTAAAAATTCCCTGACATTTCCCTGACTTTTTACAAATTCTAAAAATTCCCTGACATTTCCCTGACATTTTAGGTCCATTCTTAAATTCTTTGACTTTTCCCTGACGTGTGGCAACCCAGTCTACATATGGGTGTAGGGAGCTGTTGGCACGCGTGGCTTGAAGGGGCTTGCCACCACCCTCCTACGCATTGCAACCCGGCCACCTGAATTAATGGCTTCAAAAGTCGCTTGATGACTTAGGCCTACGGTGGTGCCTTCGGTGTTAGCCTGGCTGATTATATTTAATCACAAGCTAAGTTGGCAGATAAGTAAGATTATTTCATACTTATAGAAGAGTCTATTGAAAGTATTTGAAATCTACTCTGTCAACTGTAGAAAGTACAATTAATAAAGGTTTCAAATGTCGAATGTAAAGAAAACCCGTTCCTGGGGAGATAAAAGAAATAAAAGAGTCTCTCGTGATGAACAACGTCAATTCATTTTACCGCTTAATATAATACACAAAAGTATACATAAATCCGAGTGCGTTTCGAGACCTCTTCTACGACAGGGAAGAGATAGAAAAAATACTCCTTGGAAAAAACGGAGAAAATCTTTCTTATTTTTGAGCAAACATACAAATGGAAAGGCCAAAAACTCTATTATCCCCTCGCGGCATTTCGCTCCGGCAAAACTTATATAGACGAGTTGCGGGGAAGTAGGTGTTACGGCTAAGGCCCTTAAGAAATGAACTCTAAACGGAATAAGAAAGCGAAGAGAAGGCTTATATATATATATAGATATATATATGCACCGGAGTATCGTACATAGTCCCCTCGCGAAAGAGAAATAGCAAAAAAAAAAGGTTGGCTCGAGCCATCTATCACGAGGAGAAGGGCAACGCTGAATAAATTTCTTCAGACTCTCGCTTTCCTAGTCTCTGCCGTCCGGAATCGAGGGGAAGCGAAATAACAAGTCGAAAGCTAACGGGAAATGTGACCCATCAGACAAACGGGGAGCTACCAAGAACCTATTTACGTTACGGAGAACGTACTAGGAAATTCAACAGTCGCTTTATAGGAACATATAGGAGTATTTTCTTTGGTAATATAGGAACATATAGGAGTATTTTCTTTGGTAATATAGGAACATATAGGAGTATTTTCTTTGGTAATATAGGAACATATAGGAGTATTTTCTTTGGTAATATAGGAACATATAGGAGTATTTTCTTTGGTAATATAGGAACATATAGGAGTATTTTCTTTGGTAATATAGGAACATATAGGAGTATTTTCTTTGGTAATATAGGAACATATAGGAGTATTTTCTTTGGTAATATAGGAAAATATAGGAGTATTTTCTTTGGTAATATAGGAACATATAAGATTATTTTTTTGGTAATATAGGAACATATAGGAGAATTTTTGGTAATATAGGAACATATAGGAGAATTTTTGGTAATATAGGAACATATAGGAGAATTTTCTTTGGTAAGTGGCCATTAAATATTTTTACTACAGAAAATTATAAAATAATAAAAAATATTTTAACACAGATATTTCAGATTTGGGCTACTTAAGGCTAATATAATAGTAATAGTACGTGTAGGGAGCTGTTGGCTCGTGTGGCATGAAGGGCTTGCCACCACCCTCCTACGCATTGTAACCCGGCCACCTTAAATAAAGGCAATAAAAGTCGGTAGACGACTTGGGCCTAGGGTGGTACCTAGCTGATATATGCATAGGAATGGTCGATGCATTTTTTTTAATAATTAATTCTAACATTGTAAGTTCATAGTAAACTAAGACATTTTTACAATACAAGGTTGCCACATTCTTTTCACAATCAAATTCCCTGACTTTTCCAGGTTTTCCCTGACCAACTCTGGAGATTTTCCCTGACTTTTTTTTGCCAAGATTTTGTAATTTTTTTACCTTTATTTTAGTAAAAGTTTCCTATTTGCAACCGAAATTAAATTCCCTGACATTTCCCTGATTTTTAGAGTAATTTTTAAAATTCCCTGACTTTTCTATGATTTTTATACCCATATTCAAATTCCCTGACTTTTCCCAGATTTTTATACCCATATTCAAATTCCCTGACTTTTCCCAGATTTTTATACCCATATTCAAATTCCCTGACTTTTCCAGGAATTCCATGTGTTCCAGGTACCGTGGCAACCCCGCAATAAACTTTTTAAAAATTCAATTCCAATTAATTTATTAAGCTTTGAAATGTAATTTTCCTTTATTAGCCCCTATTTGCCACTATTTGCCTATTTTCCACTAGCCTGGACTTTTCTCCAAAAAGGTGCCTTTTTAGGACCACTGAACGAAAACTTCTATTTGTAACAATTCGACCAAAACTAGGATAAACCACCGAACAAGTTTCCTAACAACGTATAACAAAATATCATTAGGTAAAACCACACAAACCAAAGTGCTTCGGGGGTAAACACCCGCTAACACGATAAAAAGATAAAACGGAAAAACCATCGAGAATGACTAAACAAAAACAGTGGTACCTTTTCTTTTTATGCCAAAAAAAAAAGAAATTGTGGAAAAATGAGACCAAAAGGAGAGTCTGCGAAAAGGAAGAAGTTTCAAAAGGAAAATATAACTACTTGGATTGTATTCAAACGCAACTTGCAAATAAAGGCGAAATTCTTCGCGTCTCTTTTTCAAGAAAGCTCCCCGAAACATCTCTCGTGGAAAGAGAGAGAGCTTTTAGGTTTCGGGGGAAAAGTAATGGATTACTTCGTTTTTGGAAGAGGGGTTAAGCTTATATAAGACCAAAAGGGGGGGGGGCGTTCAGACCAAAAGGGGGAAGAAACCCTCCCGCGCGTGCCGCCAAGTCGCTCCGAGGGGGAATCGGAATCAAAGCGAGTCTGCGAGGGACCTCGCGAAAAGCTTGATTAGAGTTGAAAGGTGTACCATTTTCTCGAAATGCCAGCGGCTAGCGTTTCGACTTCGTATTGTCCTATCAGCTTACACTCACTCGACGAACGGAAATTTATCCGCGGTTACCTTGGCGATATATATATACAGGGTATCCGCAATTGATAGGCCCAGGCATTTTTCTCAAAAACTGTTATTTCTAGAAATGCGCAATTTTCAGTATATACTCTCTCGGGGGAGATCGTTGTTATTGTAAATTTCAGAAAAATCGTCAAATTTTTCACGGTTTTAGAAGTGTTAGTTTTTGAACGCCACGTGGTAGACGAAATGTTTCATTAAGCAAGTTGTAGAGCATACTCGAAAACCTTTAATGGAATTGGTACGGTAGAAATCGGACATTTCGTCCCTGAAATAATTGGTCATGAAAAACAAACAAAATTGAAATTTTTCGTCTACCACTAACACTTCTAAAACCGTGAAAATTTTCACAATTTTTCAGAAATTTACAAATAACAACTATCTCGCGGAGAGAGTACATACAGAAAATTTCACATTTCTAGAAAGTATAGTTTTTGAGAAAAATGCCTGGGCCGATCAAATAAAGACACCCTGTATATACAATAGCGGATACCGTATAACTATATAAATATATACGCACCTCCTAAAACCATAGAAACGAATGTCTGTCGAGAAGCGGAGCTCGAACCCGACACCAGAGGCACTTAGAAGCGAGAGCGCTAGAAATTGGAGAAACTTTCCGAAGGAAGTCAGGTGGCAATGAAGATAACCTATTTCCGCGCTAATACGAGCAAACTGATTGTTTCAATTTATTAAAAGGGTTCGGTTTATATCGTAAGAGGGTATATTATTAAAGTTTCTCGAGTAGGTGTTCGATTTTAACTCTTAATATATACACACGGTTTAAATTAAATTTGCGGGTTACACGTTTAGCGGAATAATATTTACGAATTTGGATAAATTCAATTTTCTTACGTGAACTAATTCGGCGCTAAAATACGCGAATCGATCGATCCAAGGGGTTCAATTATTCATCGGATGGATATATATATTCAATAATAATCGCAGGGCCCCCACTCGAATCTTAAAATTTTTTATAGGAAAAATAGGATTATATTTCTAAAATTATAGGACTTTATAGGACTATTTTTACAAAATTATAGGATTTTATAGGACTATTTATGCTATTTTATTTACTAACTTTATGCATTTAAAAACAAAAACTATATGTAGAGAAATAAATCTTTGATTTTCACTTAAAAATAGTAACTATTTAACCATTTTATCACAAAAATATACTAGTAGCTAACCATGTTAACAATAACAAAAGTATAGACTAGAATGACTTGGTATAGGAATTTATCCTATAGTTAAATCTAGCAATTTAACTGACATGTGAGTGGCTGGATTTGAAATTGGCAAAATATCAAAATTATAGGATTTTATAGGACTTTTGAGAGATTTTGCTATAAATATAGGATGTTATAGGACATTTTTGAAAATATAGGATTTTATAGGAATTATAGGACCTCTGGGAGCCCTGTAATCGTATATTCCATAATAATCGTGAAACGTTTCAAAAGTTACAATTTTAAATATTACGGCAAGATGAAGGTAACAATATACTATAAATATCACCTTAGGTTGGTAAAAATATGCTAGAGATATCAGTTATCACCCTAGGTTGGTAAAAACATCCGAGAGATATCACCCTAGGTTCGTAAGTATATGCTAGAGATATCGCCCTAGGTTGGTAAATATGTACTACAGATATCATCCTAGGCTGGTAAAAATATGCGAGAGATATCGCCCTAGGTTGGTAAATATGTACTACAGATATCATCCTAGGCTGGTAAAAATACGCTAGAGATATCATCCTAGTTTCGTAAAAATATACTAGATATTTCATCTGCTATAAATTTCAAAATTACACTAGATTCGCTGGTATACAACCATTAGGTAGAGGACAGTTACTTAAATTTCGGGAGATTTGTTTAATAATAGTTCAGCAATGTATCGAGGTATGGCGCCACATTTCCGGCGGCCGCGCGGTAGTCGCATTGAGAAGGTGAGACCGGTTTATTGAAAATTCTTGTATCATGTACTATATTTTTTTTTGAAATAAAAACATCAATAAAAGTCAATGTATTTCCCCAATATCGGAGCTCCGCTAGAATGGCCGGTTTTTTTTCTATTTTTAACATCCTGCCGCCATCACTCCCAAAAGTACAGAGAGCGGAAGAGTGGACCATGGTTCATTTAATGGGGCTTACAAAACGGGCAGGAGGTGACAGAAACAAGATGGACGCCATCACAACGTCACTACACGTGGATTAGTGCAGGGGCGTAGCAACCTTTTTCACTTGGGGGAGATAACCAAAAGCTAAAAAGGCTTCAGATTTATACGTTTTTACTTTTTAAAAAATTCTTATTTTTTTGTTAAGCCTTTTACGAAAAATATGGTATAAATAAAATATTTAAATTACGTAAAACAAACATTTGTTTTCGAATTTCCGTTATTGATAGTGCAAAATATGGCAATCTAAGTCCGGTATTTTTATCGTTAATTTATTACTTATTTATTATTAATTGCTAATTTACTGTAGAATATTAGGCTATGTGGCTGATTATGTATTTTATCGTTATGATAAACGTGTCGAATAAAATTTTAAATAATTTTGGGGCGATATTAAAAACGAATTAAGAGTCTTGTTTAGGTTACCAGAGTTTAAAAACATCGTAACTTAAGCAACATTAAAGTCAGAGTTACGATTATTTAACACTAAGATGAGTTAATTCAGTTTTTTTTACAATCAAATTCCCTGCCTTTCACAGGTTTTCTCTGACAATCTCCGGAGATTTTCCCTGACTTATTTTGTGTCAATATTTTGTGTTTTTTAACCTATATTTTAGTAAAAGTTTCCTATTGGCAACCGAAATTAAATTCCCTGACATTTCCCTGATTTTTGGACTAATTTTTAAAATTCCCTAACTTTTCCCTGATTTTATACCAGTATTCAAAATGCCCTGAGTTTTCCAGGAATTCCAGGTACCGTGACAACCCTGTTATTACATGGAAGCTTTTGGTTATTTTGAGTGTGACAAATAAAAAAGTATTTTTGGGAATAGAAACTATAAATATTACAATCAGCGTCATTTCATAAACCACGACGATAATCGAAACGAAGTGCGAGTTAAAAAAAAACCGAACGTCGAGGTTAGAAAATCGTTTTAGAAGGCTGGTCGAGCGGAGAGCCGGATCTTTACGAGACCGTGGAGATTAAACCTCACCAAAGATCGTGCCGGGAATGAGTCTTGTCGAAAATCTCCTACAGTATCGCGGAAATAAAAAGGGAATGGAAAAATCTATATAAGCAATTCTTTCGGACTGTAAAACAATGAAAAATCAGTGCTTCCCTCCCTTCGAAGTCCCTCCGCCTACTTGCCAATTTCGGAGATCGAAGCTAACGACTTGGAGCCGCGGCTATCAATCATTCAGTACTTGTACTTGTTTAACCAAAAACGGCCACCGTAAAAAGGCGGCGGGTGGAGGGTTTAAATTACGGCCAACTAGATAAATGTTAACTCTCCGCCAAATCACGAAGGAAAATAGAGCGACCGAATGTTTCAGAATTTTAATGCCCCAAACGAGACTCTGTACAGTACAGCCGAGGAATTTCCAATGTTTATAGGCCCTGTTTCGATCCGCCGAGGGGGATTTCCACCCGAACCTTCCACCACCCGGTTCGGACCTACGAGTTTCAGCGCTATCTATAATTGAGTCCCATTTTATTGTCTTTAAAGAAGTTTGGAGCGCGAGTAGTTTTAAGGAGGGTCTATATAAGACCACGTAAAAAAAAGAGTTAAAAATTAGATTTCTAGATTGGTTAAGAGCTTTCTATCTTGACAGCGCCCTTTTTGCCAATTTGACATAAAAAATCTCAAAGGTTACAAAAATTTAGCCAGATAGAGTTAATAAAAATTTTATCAAGAAAAACGCCGTCGACTTCTCGATAAGGTTTTAACGCCGGATACAATCTAATATAAAGAAAGCTCGCTCTAAAAACTACCCGCTGGATTAAAGTGCTTCCAATAAAAGTTACGGCAGAAAATTAAACGAGATAATACTATCGATCTTTATACTTTCGCGGCTATAATAGGCCAATGCTTCGCGCGGAGAAAGAGCCTAAAAGTCGTCTTTTCCCGGAACACCGGAGCGCTGCTAGTCAAACACTTCTACAGGCGTTTGTAGGTCAAAAATAGACCAATATTTTTTAGGCGGAAAAAATATAAATTAAAACGGGATATTCGGGAAACGTCGCAAAATTTTGGTAGAGGTCCAAGTGGAGTGCGTCAACAGTAAAAAGTGGGCCAAAAGAATTTTTTTTCAGTTCGAGGAGGTGGAAGGGACCAAAAGGAGCACTATTCTTTATTTTATAAGTATTTTAAAGAACCCATTTAGGTCATAGAGAATGTACAATTCGCCGGGTTTTTTAAGATCCAGGAAGTACTACCTAGGCCAGATTGAAAAATGCAACTCAAGTTGAAACAGTTAAATATTTCAATTAAATTTATTTTAATTAGTATTTTATTGTTAAATTCACGTGCCCGAGTGAAATCGATCTGTTTTCTTTAAAGATAAAATAAAATATTATCGTGACAGACCCTAGATGGTGCTATATAATTAGTAAAATGGAGTGTTTCCGTTTGAGGGAGGAGCTTAGGTAGTAGGTCACGCTAGCGGATGCCGGTGGTAAGCCAAAACGTTCTCAGTGACCTAGCTACGTTCCTGGTATTTTTACCCGATCCCCAAAAGAAATATATATTTATTTTTTAGAACGCAGGAATGTTTCTCTACATTTGAGAGGGCGCAGATAGTGGGGATATTCGACGAGAGCCCAGTGGCCTCCGCTATTGGCTAAAATATTTTCCCAGCCTAGTAAAAAGCCGGAATGATAAATGGTCTAACTGTTTCTATCTAAAAATGCCTCCCCTACAAAGGGCAAAACAACATTATACCGGTACACTGCTGGCTTACTCCGACGCTGGCGCCCCCTTGTACGGATCCGCCAGCGGAAAAAAGTACCATTAAGGGACTTCGGTGGATAAAAACTTTGGCCCGCGCCGCGCATTGCGTGCCTGATGCCGAATTGGAGTCGAGGTGCGAACCCGACTCGCTTTGGTCCGAAACAAAGTTGCCATTAACGGACAAAATTATCTTCAGGTATATATAAGGAGGCCGTGTTGGATCCTTTAGTTCCAAAAACGAGTAAATCAACTTACGCGAATTTTCATTTTTTTAGTTATTTTTAAAGAGTATTTCAACCTTCATTTATACCAACTATTATTTTTTAAGTTATTGGCAATTTAGTTATTATTTATCACATTTATAATAGTATAAGTAGTTTTCTAGGGCTATAACGATAAATAAAAAGGTTAAATTTAATTTAATAATTTTTAAGTTTATGGTACTATTATAATTAATTTGTTGCGAGGTCATCGAAAAAGTCGTTTATTTGTGCTACGTAATTAATAGTTTAAAAATTATGGATAACTTTTACTAGTTTCTTAATAATTATATAATTTTTTCTCAAATCATTTTTGCGGTAGCTGGTTTTGCACAGGGCCGGCGTTAGGGGGGTAAGCGGGGCATAAGTACCCCGGGCCTCCGAAAGGGGCCCGCCGGAACTAAAATTTTCTGACTATTTCCAAAAAACCAAATTTTGGAGTAAAAATTACCTGAGTCCCGAAAATCCAGGCGGCCCTGGTTTTGCAGGTAGTCTTTAGAACGTAGAAACCTCGAACCAATGGCCAAGTGTTATTCCGTTTGAATAGTCATTCGCTATTTGTAAAGGTATTATAGATTCCACCTTATTCAGGTGTTACGATAAATGTATTTGCCAACTACGTTTCGGACCATCGCACTTCTCTCATTCTATACAATTTCTGCTATTTTCGGGTGGACGAGGCCGAATTCCGGAGCTAGGGTCTTAAGAATGTGACACTTAGGTAGCCTCGGCATTAGCCGGTTGGCGCATGCGCCTTTGGAACTCATTCCTTTTGTTTCGCGGGGCGTGGCCTGCATTGCCCATTTAAAAGTCGCTCAAAACAACTCGCATTATGTCTTTGTAGGCGATGGCTAATTCAAATAAACACGTTTGAAGTAGCTACCAGAAGTATTCCACCAAGTACTTCCGTTTCCCCTTTCCTTAAACAAATCACCCTATTAAGCATTACATTTCGTTCGATGACTTCCGCCCATAATGTTAAAAAAAAGGTGCAACATTGTATTTACTAGTGTTGTTAATTTTCCGGAAAAATAAAATGCGGAAAATGAAAAAATTGAAACGTAAATTACTTTTTAGGGTTTTTAATGTTTTTAGCTTTTATCGATATAAAATGTCTAATATCAGTAAACATACTACAAAACATTAATAGCGTTACATTGTTAATCAGTTTAAACTAGTCTAGAGGTTTAGTTTTACTTTTAAATTAGAAAAAATGAGGCGAAAATGCAGTTTTATTTCAATTTGCAAACAATATATTAGACTAATCATGGAATTAAAACTTTTTCTATTTTTTTCTGGAAAAAAGACCTCGGTCATTTTCCGGAATATTTTCCGACTTACAACACTAGTATTTAATGTAAATAATCAGCTAGGTTAATACCCAAGGCACCACCTTAGGTCTAAGTCATCAAGCGACTTTTACAGGGTTCGCACGAAATTTTCGGATTAAAATTCCCTAACTTATAAAGGTTAGTGACCACTTTTTGGCAACATCCCTGACCTTTTTGGTAATATTCCTAGTAATTTTTCATACGTAAAATAATAAGTGAAACATTTTTGTTTTAAATATCACAAACAAATTGCCAAATTTCCCTGACCATTTTTGTAGAATAAATTAATGTTTCGAGGTAAAATCTTGAAAAATATTGATGTATTTTTAATACATCTTTCAAAAATTTATTTGCCGGATTTTTTTTGGGATCATTTTAAAATTCCCTGATTTTCCCTGACCTTTTGGAAACATTTTGAAATTCCCTGACTTTTCCAGGTTTTCCTGTAACCCTGTTTTAAAGCCAGTAATTTAGGTGGTCAGGTTACAGTGCGTATAGGAGAGTGGTGACAAGCCCTTCATGCCACGCGAGCCAAAAGCTCCCTACACTAACTATTACCTTTAACCTCAACAAGTTTGTATGGAAGGGGAAACCGAAAAGCTCGAGGGAAAACCCCTTAAAGTAGTGGGGAGAGAACATAGACAAAATACATACATAGACTGGAAGGCTCTATGGAGCAGAAAGTTTTATTTAGTCTTACTGGCCATCTTGTTTCCGAGGCGTGAATTTTCTGAAACAAGACGTTGCGTTTTCTAGGTTGCGCGTGAAACGCGGATCACCCGTGTGTGTACTGTAGAATCCAAGTTACAACTGTAGATGGTATTTTCTCTATTGATGTTGAACACATGGCTAAGACTGCTCTAATAGATTAATTACTTATTTCCATTTAGGAATCCTAGATACTGAAGCTGCTTACACAGCGGAGTTTATCCTTGAAGTGGACCAACTTTTTGACTCTGTGAATTGTAACAAGTATCGATCAACAAAACCTCTTAGGTCAATGCTGACAAAATCCTCCGGCCACCTAAAAATCCTAAATGAAGCTGCTTTCGAGCATAAAGTTTGATTTACCAAACAAGAAAATCAAAATACACTGCGTCGATGGTTGGCAACTGTCAATAGCTGCCATTAAAGGACTTTGGAAAGATTTGAATTCTGAGGGGGCAAACTTCATTTTCACCAGACGACTTTCGCAAGACTCCTTAGAAAACCTATTCAGCGAGGTGCGTCAAAAAGGTGGAAATAGGTGCAACCCAAGTGCTCAACAATTTAAAGACACTTTTAAACTAATTCTAGTGAACTCTTTACTCTGTGCTAGCAATGGACAAAATTGTGAGGATGATTTGAATGACACGCTATTAAGTATGAAATATTTGACTACGGGTGTTATGGTTGAAAAGACTAATGAAAGTCCTACTTCTGCAAGAACAACTGAAAATAATGATGAAAACACTGCACAAAACATCCCATCAGCGACTTTGGTAACAAATCCTAAAAAGCCTCGAGTAAGCGGATTAGTTGAAGTGGATTCAATTAAAGTTTCAAATGAATTGGGAACTGTTTCAGATTTAAACGGGCTTTCTTATGTGGTTGAAAGTGTAATGCGCAAAGTTAGGGACCAGCACAATTGTGAAAAAGAGTTATGCAAATTTATAACCCAGGCAGAAAGCTTAGAAGAACATACTCAAGTTTTCACGCATTTAAAAGCATTTTCAACTAAGAAAGGAGATTTTGGCGGGCTGATTTCACCCACTAAATTAGTTTTAGATTTTATGACTGATATAGAAAAGTTATTCTTGAAAGAATTTTTCCCTATTATGCATAAAAACCAAGTGCTCGCTAGATTGTTAAATCATGCCAAAAACATTAACAATACGCAAATATGTGATGGTTTAAAAAAAAACTCGTTAGAAATTATTTACGGATACGAATTTACTATGCAGTAAAATATATGAACGAAAAAATGGCAGAAGAGAAAGAAAAGAAGAGAAATAAGAAGAAAAATGATTTTAGTAGTAAAATTAAGAAGGACAACACAAAGTTGCTAGCTTTGTATAACATTATTTATACCTACCAATAAACCTTTTTAGAACATGTGATTTTTGAAATTACTTAATGATTGAAATTAGTTTTAGTATTAAATAATTTTAGTATTTTTTTCATCGGAAGACTTGACTGACACACTAAGAAAACCCCTTTCTTGTTAGCCCTCCTTAATTGGTTCCGAAATTATATAGTACTTAGTGGTCAGCTTGTTCATTTCACGCCTCGAAAACAAGACGTCGCGTACGAAAACTGTTAACAACCTTCATTGATAGCCTTCCAGTCTACGTATGTATTTTGTCTATGGGAGAGAACTTGCAAACTCAACGCGGAAGGAGTTGTAATGGGGAAAGAACTGACCTTTCTTGGTCTGGAAAATATATATCATCCCGTTACCATCGAAATAATGCCACCCGCGACTAATAAACTGATCGTCATTAATAAACACCCTCGAAACTTCACTAACCAGTCAATAGATGGCGTTGTGGTCTTCTTTATCCTCGAATTGTTTATCGCGCACGCTTTGAGAAAACAGGAAAATGCCAATTTAAGGCTGCACCATTTTCTCACACTTAAAAAAGATGTTACAAATAAAACCTAATAAAACCTAAGGGAGTTTTATTACAAACTTACGTTATCAGGGATGTAACTACAAAATGATTCATTTTATCCAAAATTACGAAAAAATGAATCCAGAAACTTCATACGAATCTTAACTTTATTAAATAAACTTCGAAATAAAACAAGATAAAATAAAGTTATCTTTCGTTTGGTGGAGATCTTAAAACGAAATTAACGATATTTTCGGCGGTTTGTAAATCAAACAATTTTTCGGAGTTCTGCGAATGATAAGGCGGCGAGTTTAAAGCCTCTGCCGCTGCATTTGAAAAGGCGCTTGGGAGAGATCCGATTGAATTCTCGTTAACAACGGACCAAAACGCAGTTTAAATCATAGGTTTATTCGAATATACGGGTACGCCATTAGTGGGCGGGTGCTCGAATGTGACGATGGGGTCAGAGGCGGCGATTTCGTTAAATATTCGCCGTTGGAATTAGGCAAGGAAAGCAATATAAGGTCTTAAAATGGAAGAATAAATTATAGGGCTAACGAGGAATGGAAGAGACACGGAGAACGGGCGAATCTCGCGAAAGGAAAACGTCTTATTTCGTCGCTATCAGCCGAATTTAATGCCCCAACAGTTCGAAAAGTTTCCTCTCTTTTCGAGAACCACGGTTTATTCGTTGAAATCGCATTTTAAAGATTAAGCCAGCAATGAGAAATCGCGTCCGAGATATCCAAAGTTTTCGGGCCGAATGGAGTGGAACCTTAAAACGACGTCGCTCGAAGGATCCTCGGAGGATCACATATTTCAATGTTTAAACGAGTATTTGCTACAGCTTAAAACAAAGTTTCGATTACTTCGAAATCGGGGATTCTGATGGTCAGAATTTTACGTCGTTTGCTTCTTAAATATATTTAAGTATTCATCTTCCTCTACCGCTGATTTTTCAAAAAAAAACAATTTATTTTCTAAAACTTAAACGAAAGATAACGATAATAAAAATAATTAAATATCCCTATGAAATTTAAATAATTTTGGAGTGATATTTAAAACGAATTAAGAATCGTGTTTAGATTACCCGAGTTTAAAAACATCGTCACTTAAGCAACATTAAAACTAAGAGGAGTTAATTCAGGGTTGCCACAGTTTTTTCACAATCAAATTCCCTGACTTTTCCCTGATTTTTATACTAATTTTTATAATTTCCCGACTTTTCCCTGATTTTATTAAGGTGGGGTGGCGGAGTGGTTAGCACTTTCGAATCGCAGCAAGAGGAGCCGGGTTCGATCCCAGATTGTGGCACTGGGTGGAAACTCGGAACAACTCCTTCTGCGTTGATTTTGTAAGTTATCTCCCCACGGGTTAAATGGGTTCCCCCCGAGTAAGTATAGGGAGCTGTTGGGCTTGCCACCTAGGAGCAGCAAACACAAGGAGAACGCAGCTAGCCTTTAAACACGCTAATGCAGGGTTGTGTACAAATTTGATTGGACGAGCCTTTACGCTGCACGTTTTACGGGCGGGGGGGGGGGAAGACATTTTCCGAATTTTCCCCTTCCGACAGCAGCAGGCGCTAAAGCATCTAACCAATGAAAAATGTACACCAGAAAATCCACGACTTTTGACAGGTTGCGTTCTCCTTGTGTGGGGTGCTGTGTTTTTTGCTCCTAGTTGCCACCCACCCTCCTACGCATTGTAACCCGGCCACCTGAATTAATGGCTCTAAAAGTCGATGACTTAGGGCTAAGGTGGTGCCTTGGGTATTAGCCTAGCTCCTGATTATTATTATTGTATTCAAATTCCCTGACTTTTCCCTGATTTTATTACCCATATTTAAATTCCCTGACTTTTCCCTGATTTTATTACCCATATTTAAATTCCCTGACTTTTCCCTGATTTTAATACCCATATTCAAATTCCCTGATTTTTCCAGGAATTCCAGGTTTTCCAGGTACCATGGCAACCCTGATTTTACATGGTCACGTGGCAAAATAGTAATTTTGCGCTGTGCCGCGGTGTACCTTTACAGGGTTTATTGGAAAATATTTATAGCTTAGGAACAATTTTTAGCATACTCTAATTCGAACTTTTTCCAAAAAGGAATTCACACTCTCCGTACACGATAAATCAAATAGGATTTGTTGTAGGCTCATAGAAATGTGACCCATTGCAGAAATAACGTAATGAAGGATTCCTTATTAGCCCCGTTGCCATTGTGGATAGAAGAGTCTTTATCCTTGGGAGGAAGCTCGGGTCGCTAACATTATCGTAGCTCGGACATCGGCGCGCGTTCTTTCGCGAAGTTTGATTCCGGCGTTCATTAAGGGAATTCTCTCCTCGAAGCAGGAACGGGGGGGGGGGGCAAAAGTGAGGCTCGTTAATTGGCGATCAGGCGTTGATGACGGTGCGGCCGTTCAACGAGGAAGGCGAGGATAATCGCCTCATAATCTATGCAAAGTCCGGCTGCCGATGACGGGTCCTCCGCCATAAACGAGAATAGATATTTATAGAGGGTAAAAGGGCCTTTCGCGGGCTTAAGCCACTCACGTCGAAGCTCAACGGTCGGCCGCGAAATGGAAAGCATTCAATTACGGGGGGTGCCTTCAAACGGGCTTAACGCCCTTCGGATTGGCCGCGCAACCGTGAACTTCCCCTTCTCACGTTACAAAGTTATACCTCGACTTCGGCTTATAGGCGATTATTAAAGGGACTGTCGTAAATATTAAGAAAAGCGAAGCGGCGGAGTTGTCATCCTATTCGCACCACCGTCTTTACGTTCCAGCCCGAAGCAACCGCGCGCTAAGGCAGACGGCGCGTGGAGGAAATTTGAGTTTTTATTCTAATTTCAGACTGAACTGACTTTGAAAGTTTGTCGGTACGAGTGGACGAGCGCGTCTGGTTGACTCGAAAACGGAGAATAGGATTCGGAACTTCCACGAATAATTACTCTTATCCGGGGACCGAAGAGCCCCGCGGATAATATAGAGCAACTAATTCAACTCGAAAATGTCAACAGCCGAGTTTCGTAAAAGGCATAGCGGAAATTAAGAACGCGTTAGGGTACCTTAGAATATGAGTAATAGCATTAACCTATGGTAGAGAAGATTCTCCCGTCAGAGTTTACCAAACTGAGTACCGCATGAAAAAATATATAAAGGGCTAATAACCCATATATATAGGGATTAAATTTGTTTATTTTAATGCGATTGTTTTCTTGTAGGTAGACGGCGAGCACATACTATCTTGGGTATAAATTGTCTTACGCTTTCAGGAAAATGTAATCTTGTTTAGTTTATTCTAAAATTTTATTCCATTTTTCGCGAGTCCTGCTGCACAATTTTATTTAAAATATTAAATCCAGTGGTTTTTTTTTGCTATAAAAAAACAACAACACACAGATTTGTGCCCAGCGAGATGGTCTCTATCAGGGCTCATACAGATATTGGTAACCCAATTTCCCTGACATTATCCCGGTTCAAGATAGCCTCAAATAAAAACTACGATTTACAAAGTAACTCATTTCACGATCAGGGTTGAAACAGTTTTTCCTCATTCAAATTCCCTGACTTTTCCAGGTTTTCCCTGACTATCTCCGGAGATTTTCCCTGACTTTTTTGTGGCAAAATTTTGTATTTGTTTACCTTAAATTTTAGTAAAGGTTTCTTATATTTGCAACCGAAATTAACTTCCCTGACATATCCCTGATTTTTAGACTAATTCTTACAATTCCCTGACTTTTCCCTGATTTTTAGATCCATATTAAAATTCCCTGACTTTTCCACGAATTCGAGGTTATCCAGTTACCGTGGCAACCCTGATAATTGCCATTTAAGTTAAATTGGTTCAATATTATAATATCAAAGAAGCAATTTTTACGAACCCTCATAAATTTCCCTGATTAATACAAAAAAAATTTAATATCCTTGACTTTTCTGTCGACAATTGAAGTCCCTGATATGTCCAAGTTTTCAATATTTTCCAGGTCTGTATGAACCCTGTCTATAGAAACAGTATAAAGCGCTCTTTGTAATAACATTTTTGCGAGCAGATGTAGCCTTACAATCAATAGTGGTGACGTCACGACTGTCATTAACGCAATCAATAAATCAGAATGAAAGGATGGTTTACCGGAAATCCTTTTCATCCAATCAATGCCGAGGGGGGGATAATAACATCCCCTTTTTATCAGCTATTGCGATAAAAAAGAATTAAATAAAAGAATTAAAAGATAATTTTAACGCGAAAATGTTTTTAATAGATTCTACGACGGAAGAAAGATTTCTACCTACTACGTTTGTCTACAGCGAGCTTTTTTAAAGCAACTCAATTTGCTGGAGAAAAAATGATTGGCACGATTACCGAACGGGATGGCGTGCTGAGAGGCCATTTCGATCATAAATATGGACAATTTCCGCCTCAAAAATTAACCGTCGGAAATGTTAAAATTAAAATTCCGGTTTAACGAAAAACCGAATCTAGGTAAAAGTCAACCAAACTCTTACCTAAAATAAACTTAAATTAAGATAACTTCAATGGGGTGGCGGAGTGGTTAGCACTTTCGCCTCAAAGTCAGAGGAGCCGGGTTTGATCCCAGCTTATGGCACTGGGTGAAAGCTGGCAAACACTCCTTCCGCGTAGAGTTTACAAGGTTCCGTAACAATTTGTTGAGGTTAACGTTGATAGTAAGTTTAGGGAGCCATTGCCTCGCGTGGTACCACCCTCCTACGCATTATAACCGGGCCACCTGAATTAAAGACATTAAAAGTCGCTAGATGACTTGGGCCTAAGGTGGTAACTTGGTTTATTAATTAACGCTTTATCATAATAATTAATTATTGAATAGTTATACAATTTTAAGCGACTGTAGGCTCTATCATTGCCACCTGTATTCTGATAAGGCCATTGTTATTAGAGATGGCAATGACTATAGCCGATTCTTCGAAAAAACTACTTTACTGGACGCTGTGGTGCCATCTATAAATGGCACAGGAAGCTAAAATTCAAAATTGCGAAACGATAACGTCGTCAGAGAAGCATTGTAGAGTATCATAATTAGACCACTTATACTACACTTAGTGAACTTTAACATAAATTGTATATCCCATATAAAATATATTGTTAAAAATTACTATAATTTAAGTTATTGTAAAATTTACAAACGAGCCAATCAACGTGAGGGGTACTTTTATGTCCCGCCTTTTGGGTCCAAATGTAGCTTAAGCATTTTGTTTTTATGTCGACGCTAGCGACATCTGTTAAAAAAACGAACTAATACACGTCGAGCCGACACTTGCTTTAAATTATTGTTATTATTAGCTGATTATTATTTTTCTCGTTAAAACCTAGGAGCAACAAACACAACACCCCACACAAGGAGAACGCAACCCGTCAAAAGTCGTGGATTTTCTAGCGTACGTTTTTCATTGGCTAGACGCTTTAGCGCCTGCTGCCGTCGGAATTGGAAAATTCGGAAATTGTCTTCCCCCGCCCGTAAAACGTTCAGCGTAAAGGCTCGTGACGCTCGTCCAATGAAATTCGTACACAACCCTTCGTTAGCGTGTTTAAAGGCTAGCTGCGTTCTCCTTGTGTTTGTTGCTCCTAGGTTAAAACAAAGACACCGTATTTACAATTTTCATGCATTTAATTGCTGAACTGTTAATTAGAATAGAACTCTGCACCGCTAATTAGTGGTTCAGCAAGGAATTTATAGATAAGCGGTTAGTGTAAATGTCGTCCGCTACGAGAAGAATTTCCAGTAGGTTGAATGGGGGAGCGGCCTTATTGGAGGTATTTTGGGAGAAAACGAGAAAAAGTATAAAAATAACAATTCCGAGACCGCCTCAAGAGCGAAAAAAACCGGGTTCTCCTTTAACGAGTACATCCAAACAAAATGGTATACCCAGGGCATCCCACTAGGCCATGTGATGTTACAAACCTTTAAGGGTCGAGCTACAGAACCATCCCAAATACGAAGCTGGGAGAGGATGGGTTTTCTCAATTTAAGCGAGCATCATCCCAAGAAGAGAGACGGCAACAACAAGATGTTCTGGCCGAGATTTGTGGAACTGATCGTGAGAAGCATAGCCAAAGAGAAAAGGGGGTTGCGCTGCCAGGGGAGAGGCCGCAATTCGGGACCCCCGAAGAATATATCTGGTCCGGCTACGAATAAGGAACGGGCAGCCAACTGCGAGGGGTTATAGCCGAACGGAGAGATTTTTCCCGATTCGAAGCGGATGGATTTGAGCGGATCGAACGCTGGCTTCCCAACGCGGAAGCGGAATGCCTAGAGTACACTAGATTTGGAATAACCCGATATAAATCCCCCCATCTTTCGGATTTTTGCTTGATTTCGTCCGTAAATAAAGTTTCGCCTTCACCCGTTAACACCGCGGTACAGAATTAAGTTTACTTTCTTTTCCGGAATTAGGAACTATGGATTACAGATTTCTCTCAGCTTCACGGCCCAACACAGTTTATCAATTATACTTTTCAGTTTACACAGAGTCAACGTAAGAAGTACTTAAACTGCTGGATTTTGGTTCCGTAAGCAAGCGATTAATCGCCACAGGGTTGACTGATTTAAAACAAAGTTACTTAACAAATAATAATCACACAATGTTTTTCAATGGGGAAATAAAATTTGGCAAAAAATAGGTTCTTAAAAAATTAAAATACATTGAAAATCTGAGCCAGGGTTGCCACAAAATTTTCAGATTCAAATTCCCTGACTATTCCCTGTTTTCCCTGACCATTTTAAGATATTTTCCCTGACTCATTAAGGCCAAAATTTTCTTTTACATTTTACTTTTATCAGAAGTTAATAAATTTGAATGGACTTATATTTCAGTAAAAAGGTTATTGCAATGTTGAAAAAATTAGCCAAACATTCAAGGAAATAAATGATAATAGTGGAATTTGTCATACATCTAGAGTTAAATTACCTTCAAAAAGTGCCCAGATAAAATTGAATTCCCTGACTTTTCCCTGAATTTTTACCAATTCTTAAATTTCCCTGACTTTTTAAGCCCATTTTGAAATTCCCTGACTTTTCCCTGATTTCCCTGACGTGTGGCAACCCTGTGAGCAAAGTAAAATTTTTAATTAATTTAATCGGGATTCATACAAAATTTCCGGAATGAAATTCCCTGACACCAGGTTTTCCCTGACCAAATTGACAAATTTTCCTTGACCATTTTTGTAGAATAATTGAGGTAAATCTTGAAAAATATTGATTATGTATTTTTAATACATCTTTTAAAATTTATTTGCCTGATTTTTTTGGGGTCATTTTGAAATGCTCTTACTTTTTTGAACCATTTTAAAACTCCCTGATCCTTTGGAAACATTTTTAAATTCCCCGACTTTTCCCTGACCTTTTGAAAAAAAAAATCAAATTCCCCGAGTTTTCCCAGACCTTTTGAAAACATTTTCAAATTCCCTGACTTTTTCAGGTTTTCCGAGGTCGTGTACGAACCCTGTTAAATAAGATTTAATTTAATTCCAGATTAGCTAACTAGTCATAAATAAATTGTATAAAAATCAATAAATTCCATAAAATAAAAATAAAATCCGATTTAAATCAAAGGCAATGTTTAGCAGACGAAAATCCAGCTCTATTTAAAATTAAAAGCTAATTGTAATATTTAAACTCGAAAATGTCATACCACAGATAGAAGTTGAAAATTTGAACCCCCTTACCACACAGATTCAAAATTTGATTCAATAGAATAGTTCATTGAAACTTTAAGGTAGATGAAGTGAAAGATTTCTTACAATACATGGCCACATCAAAGTTTCCAAAAATCTCGATTGCTAAATCTGATTTTCCACATTGTTTTGGTTAATTTAGGTTAAAGTTAGAGTAAAATTGAGGTTAAAGTTAGATTATATTAGACTACTATAATCATAAATAACATAATAGCTTTAAGTATGACACTTCTAAATGTGTTAATGCTAATTTTCTTAGAGAAACTTTTTCGACACTAACCCACTCGCTTAGTTCCTAAGAAAGATATTATCGTTCTTGATAGTAATATATTTCCCATATTTAGACACTGTGTTGATTGCGCAATAATTTCCGAAAATAAGTTGATAACTGTCATACTTATTGGTATTATGTTACTTATGCTATATTGAAAAACTTTGAGCTAAGTATTTTTGTCCAACAGAAATTTTGGATGTATGTTTCGCCATAAAACGGACTTTGTTAGCGACCAAATTAGACCCTTTCGATTCCTATAAAACAAAACCAAGCAGTGGTTCGAATAACAATAATGAAAAGCCAATTGTCGTGATGAAAACAATTTATTGCTCAGAGATGATTTACTTAATATTTAACAACACCCATTAAGCCTAGCTTGTTTCGGGTAATGGCAAACCCCCTTAATTACATATTCCCCCATTTTAAGAGTGGTCAAAATATCGTAGATTAAAGGGCTATATATTACGCTGTCCTTAACAGAGCTTGTTAGCGTGTAAAATATCCGCGAGTTGCGAAAAGAGGACGATAGATGGCGGTACAATATCGTGTTTCACGAAAGAGGGGACAAAAGCGCGGGCGGATTCAAAATGGGAAGAGATTTGTTTCGAGACTTACCCGGCCAAACTGTTGAAAGTAGTTTTTGACGTCCTCCAACGTCGTGGGCGCCGACAATCCGCCAACAAACACCTTTTTTGTCCTTGTTACCATCTGCAATGACGCAAAGAGAAGAAAATTCATTATAAAAACAGGTATTTCTACATAAAAAAGTCGCAATCAGCGTTAAGACCCAGGGACGTTCGTAGTTAAATTAAGCGCGTCTACGAGACAGGGCCACCGCGAGCGGGTCCGGGCCCGCCAAAACAATAATTCCGGGCCCCTCGAAAGCCCTTATTACTCTCAATTTTTAAGTGGAAAACTCAGTAGAATGATACAGAGCTTTTGAAAACACGGGCCCCCAAAGATATCCGCGGGCCCCCCAAAGTTACCCGGGCACCTTTAGTAGAAGAGTAGAAGCTTTTGATACTATCTGAAAGATAATTATAAGACTTCTACTTAAAACAGATGCAAATGTTGCGGAGTTTTCGTTTCCATATTGCATAATGAGATATTTGCCAATGAAGAGCGGTTAGGAGGGTAAAGACTGCTCGTATCACAGCGGCGATGGATCAAACGCGAGGTTTGAAATCTAAACGAATTTCGGAGGTTGAATTGTCCGAACCAAGCGATGTTTAATACTGGACTTGAAATCATTTTTGTAACGCTCGGTGCGTAATGGATTTGGGGAAAACAATACGCTAGATTCGTCCTAAAAGCTTGACCTTTTAACCATAGATATTTTGAGGCGTAGGTACGAAATAAATGTTTTAGACATAAAGGGGTTTAGAGGAACTATGATAATTAATGAAATAAAATAAAAAACCTTTTTATTTAACTACACCTTATTTAATTATTCGAAATTTATTAAACAGGGGTTTTACCTCGAGTTCTTCGTTTTCCCCTTTCCCTAAAAGGGTGTTGAAGTTAGCGGTCACAGTCTTTTACTTTTGCAAGTCTACGAGCGCACGCTACGGTCTCGAGGACTTTAGCTTTTACTAGCGCTAGCAAATCTCTCGCGCGAAAAATATACTAATAAAGCTTGTGACGTAAGAGCAACATTTTAACAAGTTGGGCAAGACTCATTTTTATTTTATAAAATTAAATAGTGTTGTTATTTTTTCGGAAAAATGAAAATTGAAGCATAAATTACTTTTTAAGGGTTTTTAATGTTTTTAACGTTTTATCAATATAAAATGTCCGATATCAGTAAACATACTACAAAACATTAATAGTGTTACATTGTTAATCAGTTTAAACTAGTCTAGAGGTTTAGTTTTACTTTTAGGTTCGAAAAAATTAAGCGAAAATGCAGTTTTATTTAAATTTGCAAACAATATATTAGACTAATCATGGAATTAAAACTTTTTTTATTTTTTTCTGAAAAATACAGAAAATTTTCCGACTTACAACACTAAAGTCAACTATTAGGCTGAGTAATATACGCCTTGTTTCCGTACTTGATGAACACTTCTATATATATTATATGCTTCCGATAAAACTAAATCTTATTTCATTTATTTTCGTATAGAATCAGTTTTTGGGGTACTATCTCTAATCAGATATTTATAAATGGGAGTTCCGTAGTTTTTTTGAAGATCTCGTTAAGTTTCTTTCGTGGGAAACTTTTGTCTCAATGAATTCGCGTGAGGGAGGGAGGGGGCTGTCTTATTTCGCTAAAAACCTCTCGAGATATATTGGAAATCAGCGGGGTGGGGGTGGGGGTCGATGGGGTAGAGAAAAAGACGTTTCTGGGGCATCTCTATCTGCGGCCATAGATCATCGTCGGCTGAAGGGACGGGCGTGTCCCGGGCATCTCGTCGAAAGAATTAAAGTCCTTTTTTACGCCTATTTATCATGGATTAGAAGACGAACGAAAGGAAATGGACTTTCTCAACGTTTCAAGATTTTGTCAAATTTGGATAATTTGCTTAATCGAATGACGTGCGCTCACCTATGAAAGATTGCCTACAGTCTAATATTAAATGGCTTGGTCGATATCTAGCAGACGTCCTGTCGACGGTCCTTTTTAGCCAGAGTGACGTGAGAGTTAAACCCACTAATTAATTAGTTCTCAACCTATTTCGGGCATCGTGGGAATCGAAACAAGTATAGCATGATGATCTGTCGCCATATTGGTTTTTAGGCCAGATTAAGAAGTCTATAATAGAACTAGTGCCCAATGTTGCCAGTGGTGGCGCCCTAAGCTCATCTATTATTATAATAATAATAATAATAATAATAACAATACATTTAATAATAATCAGCTAGGCACCACTAAGTCATCGAGCGACTTTTAAGGCCTTTAAACAGGTGGCCGGGTAGGAGGGTGGTGGCAAGCCCTTCATACCACGCGAGCTAACACTAACTATTACCGTTAACCTCATAGTTTTTATGGAAAGGGGAACCGAAGAGCTCGGGGGAAAGCCTCTTTAACTCAACAGGGAAGGAGTTGCTCCGAGATATATTAATTAGACTAGATTAGAGTGTGATTAGTTAAGGGAGTGGTTAATTCCCAGTTAGTTAAGTCCTGGTTAAGGCTTAATGGTTGGGATTATTTTACATTTAGTGAGTCTATTGATTAGTCGCAACGTTAGTTATTAAGAAAAGGTAAGAAACGTCCCAAAAGTTCTACCATCTCGGCCACATTATGTTAGTTAAACCAGGGTACACGAAGAAAATGAACGCGTTGCGGAGTTTTGACCCTAGTGTCAACCAGGGCTCGCCAATGAAAAGTTGCCACAGTCCAACTTCATCTCATTGTTTAGTCACTTCTATTTTTTTGTCAGCATTCGGACAAAATATTTAATAAAATGCTCAAATTGTTTATATCTAGCCCTCATTACTTCGAAAATGCTCAAATTGCCAGATTTCAAAATTTCGTTTTTCCGCGTGACAGTACCTTTACATTGTGAGGTATAGCAGACTAAATTTACCTGCTTTTATACCCTAACATGGCGCCATATTTTCGCGCGCAAAATAAATTTTAAGATCCCCTAATTGCTTATATGTAGCTCTCATTACTTACGACAAAAAGGAGTTTTTAAAAAGTTTGTTTTTTCCATACTTCTAATTCATTTTCCCAATATTTTTTTAATAAAAAAAAGTAGGTTTAACCATGGATTTTTCGATGGTTAAAACCAGGGGTGGATTATTCCAGTCTGGCAGGTACTTGCAAACCCTGCCGTGAACAGGGTTTCGATAGCCTTACGCAGACAATAGACTTACGGAATGAGCATTTTTGCAAATATAAAAAGGCAATTAGTCGAGTTTCTCGGTCCAAGATTCGAGTCAATGCAGACGCGTGAAAAAGCCAGTCTTGGAAAACTGAGAAACGGGTCGTTAGGTCCGCCGCCAAACCAGAGAACCCGGGGGTCACACGACCAGTTTTCAAACACCCCCGCGTTGCCCACCAGAGTATCGAATTATACCCTCGCCTCCATAAATTCTTAATGCACTCGCGTCTTTTTACTAACGATATTTGGGTGTGGTACCAACGCGTTAGAAAAATTAGAAATCCAGCTAGAGAATACCCTTTTTTCCCTTTCAAACTAGCGCGCGCAGCCCTGAAGGCGGGGTACTATTCTAGTCCCCATTTTTTGTCTCACCGTAGGGGGGATACCGTTCATCCCCCACTTAACGACCGTTGCCATGCGAAGTGAACCCGAACACAGCTGTTCCCCAAAAACGGGTGAAAATTTGCAATTCTATTTTGAATTTATAAAAGTTCCAAGTTAGGGTTACGTTAACGTAAGGACTTGTAAATTTACGATCACAATTAAGTAAGAGCCCACGCGATTACCACGAACGTTAGAACAATGTCCACCGTTTTACAGGAAGACTTTGGACTATTGTTTGAGTATTTTATCTCTATAATAGACCGAACCGTAAAATAAAATGCGCAATAATTAAACCACGAAAAAAATATTTTTATCAAATATTAACATTCGTAATCATTAAGGCAATAATTCTATGGATAGTGGGTTTAGTACCCGAATAATACCATTGTCTTCATTCGACGCTATTGTTAAATCGACGTATGAGCGTATTTATGTTGCTGAGAACGTACGAGTCGACCCGTTTACAGAAGTAAGAAATTTGAACAGTAACGCTATCAATCACGGAATTGTTTTAAAATGTTTAAAAAACGTTTGAACTAAATTAAGAGTTAAATCGAAAATTCCGTAACTAATTATGGATGAAAGTAAACTAGATGGTTATATACAAATTGCTAATTAGGTAGTAAGATTATGAAAGGAAATCTTTTACGTTCTCAGTAACCTAAATAGTTTCTTGGTGCAATTTCTGACACGCGGCCGACCCTTTGCGAGTATTTTACGAAAGCAATCGCGAAAATGTTATCTCAATAAGTGAGGGTTTGATAAGGCGCCAAATACATCGTGCCTTGGCCATGGTAAACAAAAAGCTCGCTTTGATGTTTTAACGGAAAAATGGACAAAATATTTAAAACAAACGACAAACGAAAGTAGCCTTATCTAAAATACAAGTGAAAAGGCCAAATAGGAGATGTCAAATTGGAATACAATAGGCTTACCGGTATTGAAAAGGAACAGGTGTTGTGGACCAACTGATAGAGCTCCATCGTTAGGGCGGTTAAAAAACCACGCGTTCCCTCGATATAAATACTACGGGGGTAAAGCGACTTCACGAAAATTATTTAAAAATTCTGGAAATACTGTCCTGTCGACTGTCAAGCGGCAAAATGCGCGGCGGTTGATAATCGAGGAAAAAATAACGTATATTCCAAGTAAAGGAATAAAAAATAATAAAAAAAAAGCCACTCCAAATTTGGTTGGGTTTGCCGAACTTGTCCCTTAGCCGTAATGATGCCAGAGCCGTATCCCAGATCTCAACCGAGACTCTTAACTAGCAGCTGCGGAGGGGGAGAAGGCCACGCGGCGCTTCAATGTTGCGTTGACGTAACGCGGCATTGGCACCCCTCGTCTCCCGAAATAGAAACGCAGCGTGGACGAAGTCGGGTGTGCCGTCACGAGCGCTACCATTTTAAGAGAGCTTTGTCTACCTGGGCTTAGGCGCGGAGTGGGAGTAATGTTCAAATATTCTACTCCCGAGACGTGAAAGGGAGGGGGGGTTAAGGGGGAGGTCTTTTTCCGAATTGTGTCTCTAGGCGTTTTGGTGGAGATCTTTAAGGATCTTCTGCCGTATAAACTTTAAGAAATGAAGCCACCCACCCCCTGTACGTACCTCTCTCCAAAAGCTGTATAACGTTACAGCCCACATAAAATCTGCTCTTTTTTTGGCGCCATTACTGGCTATACAACATTGTTCCCGGTTTTAACGTTAAACTGTCGTCAGACAAGCTTTTCTTATTATAAACCGCGACTACTTATCTTGTTAACATACGGGGGTGGGGGGATTTAGTTTACGTTAAATCAAAATCTTCTTTTTTTATTTGTTCTAAGAGGCAGCTGGTCCATTGTTTCGTTTTTACATCCAGCGAGGATCATTGATTTGTCTCGCATCGTAGGCAAAACTATTCTTCATTAAGGAAAGCACCTCCCACCCTGTTGCCTGGTTTGTTTATTTTGAACCTCCCCAAATTCACTTTCGAGTTGTTCGGTGCGTAATAGCTACGGAAAACACCTCGTTCATTTTTAGTCGATTGTAAAAAGACATCTGTTTCAATATTTGATTTATCTTTTGCGCTGGTTTAAAGATACTTCGGGCCGCCTAGAAATTAAATAAGGCCTACGTTGTAAATTTCTCCACGCGAAAAAGGCGCTTAAAAGTTTCTACAAGTGCCAACGATGATTTGATAAGAGTGGGGAAAATTCTTCAATTCGAGACCGAAAACTATCGTCATTGAAACCTTGAAACCTAGATAGGTAGCGGCTAAAGCAGACGCTATTAGTTTTTCCTCATCGTTATTTGTAAATTGGGACTTTATAAATAATAATACTTGCATTTGAATATAATTTTTGCATCATTTGCTTATATTTTGATATGTTTAAAGGCCTAGGTTTTCTTCTGCCTGTTTTCTTTGAAGTTTTCATCCCGCCACGCAAATATCCTGGTGGTAGGCCAACCGCGCAACACGTTGGCCTACCACCGGGATATTTGCGCGGCGGGAAGTAAACTTAAAGGAAAACAGGCAGAAGATATCCTAGGCCTTTAAGGAAAAACGTTCTTATGACTTTTTAATTTTCCAGTAGCAGATCTCAGAAATTTTAATTTCCTAGAATAATGTTATTATTGCCAATAAAATGAAGGTTAAGTTAGAATGCGTAATATAAGAATAGTGAGAGCGCATGGTGATAAATTGTTCGAAATTGGTATATAGCTCTGAAAATTGATATACACGTGCCTTGAACTATACACTCGACTACCTAAATTTTATTTTTCAAACAAACCGACTGGAAAAACTTTTATAAGCAAAAAACGCCCTTGTTGCCGAGGACCCGCGCATCTTAGTTTAAGTGTGTTTTTGAAATAAATTGTTCTAAGTTGCACCGCATCTACGCAGCTTTAGGAATAAAAAATGGTAAATCTCGTGTAGCTCGCGTGGTAAAGGTGGTAAATTTATGAATTTTTTTATGGTAATACTACCACTACTTAAAACCTGATATGCCATTTTTTCCTATGGAGAAAAACGAAAAATCGTTAAAAACGTCAAGTAAAAACAATATCTCGATGTGGTTCCATATCAGGTTTTAAGTAGTACTGTGACACGTATCACCATAAAAAAATTCATAACTTTACCACCTTTACCACGCGAGCTACACGCGATTTACCATTTTTTATTCCTAAAGTTGCGGAGATGCAGTGCAACTTAGAACATTATATTTTAAAAACACAATTAAACTAAGATGCGCGCGTCCTCGGCAACAAGGGCGTTTTTTGCTTATAAAAGTTTTTCCAGTCGGTTTTTTTGAAAAATAAAATTTAGGTAGTCAAGAGTATAGTTCAAGGCACGTGTATATCAATTTTCAGAGCTGTATACCAATTTCGAACAATTCGGGTATATTTTGTAACCATGCGCTCTCACTAGAAGAATATAATACAAAATTACGAAGAAGTATCCTTTTTTATATACTGTTGGTGTTATTCGCTTGGAACAAGTTCACTTTCTAAGACCAAATGATACATATACGGTTTTAAAATTAAATAAATATTCCTACGCAATGAAATTTTCACATTTTACAACATAAGGCGGAGTAATACAAGTTGAGCTGTGATGCGTTTAATTGAAGAAAAATTCCCTGGACGTCGTATTTAAGATTTCCGGGTTCTCTAGTATAGGATATCTATTATATACCTTTCGTAACGCGTACAGACTACGTCTACGGCAGTTGAAATTAAACCGCTTTTTTTTATAAACTATAATGACTAGTACAATCCCAAAGTGAAAATGTTGCAGGTACAGACAGCGAAAATGCCACTTTCCACTGACCAAGCGTGAAGGCAAACACAAAACCATAATACAACCCATTATAGGCAGATTAAGCACGCGCCGGAAAACGCGTAGGTATAACGTGTAGGCGAAACAGTCTTATAGAAATAGGACCACGTCTACAATCCTACACGTTTTTATTTTTCAGCGGCAGCATAACCTGTCTAATATCAATCGCAAAAAAAAAGTCATATCCTTTTCAAAAAAGCCGACCGCCCCTTTTCTCAATTGCAAAGCATTCAGTGCACGGGTCGTTTACTCTGTTTGCAATCATACAACGCCATTCGCTTTCACCCAACACTCAAATAGAAAGCGGAAAGACGGTAAAGTCGGCGAACCCCGGGCTACGAATAAATTTAATAGCGTACCCTCTCTTTTTCATTTTATTTCGAGCCGGCTAGACACTCTCTCTTGTTGTCTTCATTCGAGGCGAAAGAATGAAATCGCGGGCTTAATTTTAACGTTGGCATAATTGCGTTTTGAAACAATTAATTCCTTTCTAGCAGTATCTCTCCGAACCGTCTCCGGCGCGCGCACTACGCGGAGACAATTTAGATGCTCGCTTTTAATTTCGCAAAGTGGAGAAGTCGTTCATCTTAATGACGGAAAATTGGAGATGATTAAAATAATTACCACGTACCGCGGATTTACATACTCGTACGCTATATTTCGCGAAACTACAAAAATGCTCCAAATTTATCTTCCTTTTCTACCCCTTACAAAATTTAAGAGCGCTATTCTTGTTTATTTATTAAAAATATTTACGCTAATATTTATAAATACGCCGAAATAGTTTCAGATTCAGATTCTATGACTCGTGATTTTCTCTAAGTCAAATTTATACATTTTTTTTAGCAATGATGGAAAGTTAATGAGTAAATGATTTTAATTTCAGCGTTAACAAACCCTAAATTTAAATTCCCTGAATTTTCCCTGACCCTAAGCATTTTGATAAATTCCCCCTAACCATTTTATAGAGATTTTCCCTAACCATTTTTAGAGATTTCTCCTAACCATTTTTTAGAGATTTTCCCTAACCATTTTATAGAGATTTTCGCTAACCATTTTATAGAGATTTTCCCTAACCATTTTATAGATTTCCCCTAACCATTTTATAGATTTCCAATAACCATTTGATAGATTTCCCCTAACCATTTTTCGAGATTTTCCCTAACCATTTTATAGAGATTTTCCCAAACCATTTTATAGAGATTTTCCCTAACCATTTTATAGAGATTTTCCCAAACCATTTTATAGAGATTTTCCCTAACCATTTTTCGAGATTTCCCCTAACCATTTTATAGAGATTTTCCCAAACCATTTTATAGAGATTTTCCCTAACCATTTTTCGAGATTTCCCCTAACCATTTTATAGAGATTTTCTCTAACCATTTTTCGAGATTTCCCCTAACCATTTTATAGAGATTTCTCCTAACCATTTTTTAGAGATTTTCCCTAACCATTTTATAGAGATTTTCACTAACCATTTTATAGAGATTTTCCCTAACCATTTTATAGATTTCCCCTAACCATTTTATAGATTTCCAATAACCATTTGATAGATTTCCCCTAACCATTTTAGAGATTTTCCCTAACCATTTTATACAGATTTTCCCTAACCATTTTATAGATTTTCCCAAACCATTTTATAGAGATTTTCCCTAACCATTTTATAGAGATTTTCCCTAACCATTTTATAGAGATTTTCCCTAACCATTTTTCGAGATTTTCCCTAACCATTTTTTAGAAATTTACCCTAAAAACGTATAGAAAATCTCTAAAAATGGTTAAAGTCAAAATTACATAACGTTTAGCTTTTTATTTAAGATTGATGGCCAGTTAATGAATTTAATTCAGTTGATATTTTCGGGGCAAAATTTTTAATTTCAGTCGTTACAAACCTTCAATTTAAATTCTCAGAAATTTTCCTGAACCGTGGCAATCCTGCTTATAATTAAAAGCAACAAAATATTCTTAAGTAAGTCACTTTTAGCCTTTTTTCATTTAGTATAAAAAAAATTAATACTCTTTGTTGGTTTTTCCTTTATTGGTAAGGCAAATTCAAATTAAACGAATGCAATAAAGCGCAGAAAATGTAGGTTGATGTTGATTAACTACCACACACAGAAAACCCTTTAAGATATCTCCTCTCGTAAAAGATTTATATTATATAAGTCTGCTATAACGCGTTATTTACGACCGTGTCGCGCTTATTATACGACCGTCTTTGTTGACATAAGAGCGAAGCGTAATAATAATAATATTATTCTTCTTTTTAGTATTGCCCGTCTACAGCGACATCTTACCAGGGTTGGCATAGAACCAGTCATACCGGTTATAGCCACCTGGTTAAATCCGGTTATAACCACTTGAAAAAATCCAGATTTTTGTGGCTTTTTTAAAAATAAATTACAATATGAATATTTTAGTAAATTAATAGTTTTTATTTAGAAATTTAGTTTATTTTTTGTTTCATATTTAGAAACCGGTTTACTTTTACCAGTTTTTCGCTAGGTTTAAAGTTCCAAAGTTCGCTGCCTCGCTTCTGTCGGTGCGTCATACACAAAAACTAGGGGGAATTTCCCGCGGAAATCAAAAGAATTCAGTTATTTTATATAGTTATTTCGCTTTTTTTGTTTAGTTTCTTATTTACGACAATAACTGCAGACAATTTCTACTTACATAAGTAAAAGGTACTGTTTATATTTTAGCCGGTTATAGCCGAAAAAAACCGGTTATAGCCAATTATCGATAAAGAGAAACGATTACTCAAAACTCATTAAATTAAATAATTATAATTCAATGAACACTCAGGCGAAAGTAATTAGAGTAATCTGTGAGTCGTCTTTCCGTAATCATTCAGTTATCAATAGGTAAACGTACCAAAATCATTTTGTTATCATTGTAGTCGATCACCGATTACTAAATTATTGTTAAAAATGTGTAATTGATACGTAATCGATGTACATTCTGAATGAAAATCTATAGTCGATCACGGTGTAAATTTTGGCTAAAAAACTGTAATCGATTCGTAACTGCTGTAGTCGATCACTGATTACGTAATCGGTGTAAATGGTTACTGAAAATCTGTAATCGATTCGTAATCGCTGTAGTCAATTACTGATTACGTAATCGATGTACAATTTTGGCTAAAAAACTGTAATCGATTCGTAACTGCTGTAGTCGATCACTGATTACGTAATCGGTGTAA
This sequence comes from Leiobunum rupestre, assembly GCF_980474605.1. NCBI lineage: Eukaryota > Metazoa > Arthropoda > Arachnida > Opiliones > Sclerosomatidae > Leiobunum > Leiobunum rupestre. Next base: position 39,942,741 of record NC_143394.1, read on the forward strand.
ATTGTTACTGAAAATCTGTAATCGATTCGTAACTGCTGTAGTCAATCACTGATTACGTAATCGGTGTAAATTGTTACTGAAAATCTGTAATCGATTCGTAGCCACTGTAGTCGATCACTGATTACGTAATCATTGTAAAATTCTGACTGTAATCGATTCGTAGTAGTAGTACAAGAGGGGAATAGGAGAAAGTGTAGTGGCGTAACCTTGAACCGATTAAATAACGCGCGTGGTTGACGAGAAAATACGAGAGAAAAAAGCCCTCCCCGCCGGGCCAATTCCTTCCACTTCAGCGACCTCTTCAATGAAAGAATTCGCTTGTATTTGCTTTTCCCGACTTGATGAAAAGGTCTTTTTCCCGGAGCTGTTTTTCGGAACAAATTGCCACTTCTTCGTCAGAGTTATATTACGAAAAAAAAGAATGAAATGAATCCTAATTGGCTGGCTACATCCGCTGGTCTCGACCACCCCCGCCAACGTGTCCGAAAACCTCCGAAATGAAATGGATTTAACCCCCTCCGCTGGAGAGTCATGCGCAATAATTTGTTCTAATCGTGGGTAACACGCCTTGATCTTTCGACTCCATTCCAGTTATACCTTACGAAACGATCCGCCTTCGTACGCGGTCTCGGGGGGTGCAATTAAAACGACATTAAGAAATAAATATACAGTGACTTTTACCGTCAACAGAGGGCGCCATATACGCCCTTGGGACGGCTCTCATCTCATTTCATCTCTGGCGATTTCGGCTAATTATTTTACGCCATAAATTGGATACTGTATAAGGCTAATTACAATTTATATCCTAAGCTTTAGCTCCGTCCCGAATCTCATTATCAAGGTTCTAATGTAATAACATCGTCGGTTCCGCCGTCCTCTGTACCACTCGGGTTTATTTAATCCTGGCGAATTTTTAAAAAGAACGCGCCGAGTTCGGTTGTAAAGCGCTTAGTTAACTTAACTATACATAAGCCGAAAGCCGACATAGTCTTTTAAGTTTTAAAAGCTCGCTTAAATCTTTAAGTACGTCTTGCGGAGTTAAATACGCGGACTTTTGGCTGATTTTAATCCAAAGTTATTTTCTTAAAATAAATTTACTGATCGGAATCACATAATTCATTTCATTCACAAAACTGAGAAAATAAAGTTATTGAAAAGTAATTAAATTTGACAGTGTTTATATTTTATTATAGTTTACATACTGATGAAAGTAAAGAATCTAACGATTAGACGGGAAATAATTGCATAATATTAATTAAAATGAAATAAAAATTTAATTAACAAAAGAGCAAAAAAAACCGAATAAGAGTAGCTTTACCTATACTAATTTTAAGCACCACTTCGACCGCCTTTGAAATTTGACTTAGTATGAAGAAATTTTTAATTACGTTACTGCGACCAATTAAAGATTGGTGCGCGATTTTAATTGGATATTCAAGGCATTTGTATCCTTCGCGAAATCTGAGATAATAATTTGAAAAATGTTTTAAAATAAATTCAAAGTTTTTGGATTAATTGGAATTTAGCTCCAATTTCAGGTTCTCAGTAACCTTAATTTTAGCATTTTACAGCACTAATGAGCTGAGTAAAAGATAAATTGGAATACTGTTGGAGCAGTTCAACAACCATTATTTCAGGTACAATAAAAAAGACCCAAAATATAAATAGTAAAATAAATAATATAATAATATAATATAATAAAATAATAAATAATTTTTTTTAAAAGGTGCCATCCCACTAACTGTCTTTCATTTTACTGGAATTTTCCCAAAACGCGTATTTTACGATATTACATAACCCAATAATATCTAGCAAAGCGATAAGTTTTCAATTTATTATTCGCAAAGGATGGTTATCATTTTATCCCTTTGTTAAATTGTTAATAGCGGTTAAGTGAGTCGATAAATTTAAAGCCGGCGATAGCAGACCTACAATAAACAACGTCTGGAATGAGACTCGGGTGGTGACATAAGCGCGTTCGTGACGAAACCGTGCCTCAGGGCCCACACGCCTCCGAAATTAGGCTCGCTTCCGCGTTCGTTTCTAGCAATAATAAACTCGTAATAAACCCTCGAACGTCCTTGAAAAAATAAATTGACTGAAAAAAATTAAATCCTCAGTCAGCTCCACTGACAACATAAGTTTATAACCCCTTTTCGCATAAGTGTGTCCGTTCTTTACCCTTCTAGAATGACCAAAAATGTTCGGTGGAGTGTTTTGCCTAGTCGTCATATTGAGATGATTAAGTTGCTTATCTTTTTTTGGGTATGACGTCCATTTTTCGTCACCCACACACAGTTATCAGTAATTATAACGACTACCTGACACACTAATGGTAGAAAGTTATAGACCTATGATTACAGTTACCTCCTTAAGTAATGTATTTATCCATTAAGCCTACGCAATCTCTACTTGCCGTTAATATTCCCTAAACAAAAACATTTAAATTAAACCGAGGCGTGAATTGCTTATGAGGCAACCGTCTTTTAACAAAAGGTACTTTGCCAAATGTAGGTCGCTACACCTAATTTAAAAGAGCCCGAATTTGGAATCAAAGGCTTCTCCACTGCGACAAAGATTGACGTTCGTTTCATCAGATTCGCAATCGAATTGAAGTCGAGGGGATTTGTCTCAATTTCGACCAATTGTTGTCGAACGTAATAGAGTTGTTACGGTACGACGTTTTACCTCATTTTGACGCGAACAATAGAAAGCTTTGTCTAATACGTTACAACACCTGCTGTCATAACAAACGCGTGTCTATCAAAGTGGATAATGTCAAACTATGCAAATTCTCCACATCGAATAATTCGAGACCTTTGTATTTGATGCAACTACGTATATTTAGAAAAATAATCTCAGACGACGGATATTAACGACAGAATTACGCGAAAAACACCTTAAAATAAGTTTATTTTTATAAAATAACGATTAGGATGGTTGAAAAAAAATTTCAGGTATATTCAACGACCTTGATGTTTTCCATATTTCACTTTTAATTATTCTCCGAAAGGGTCCCTTTGTTAGAATTCGGGTACCGTTTCCGGTGGCTATCCACAACTTGAAACGGATATTGTGACAATTAACGAAATCGGGGGAATTGACGTAACAGCAAGCAATAATTGACAATAACACGTTGTTGCTATGGCGATATTTAGAACGAAATGTGCTTGGACGCAGTAATAAAAATTCACCGATTTGGATCATATTTTGTAGATATGAACAAAAGCAATCAAGTGCCCCGAAATTTCAACTTTTAAGTTTTCCCCATTTAAAGTGAACCACCCTAATAACGATCCAATATGAAAATTGCAGAAGAATTACCAGATGGCGCCAACGTAGAAATATTTAATTATCTAAAAACCACGTGTTTCTTTTTGATTCCTAAGTTCCCCGAGTTGAATTTTGTTTAAAGATTTTACACGAAAAAAGCTTTATACTGACGCCATCTATGATAAATAAAATTATTAAAATTGAACCTTCCCTAAACGTTTGTTTCAATGTAAGCAATTTACGAATTGGTCTATCTGTCTCTCTCAGAGAGTGCAACCTTCTAAGAAAAGGTAACGACTACTATTCTTACCCCCAAAACAGATGAATATAAAAGGCGCAGTTGAGAAACTGTCACGACAGTCACACGCGCCCCCTGTCTGTCAAACCGGGAAACAGCGTCGAAATATTCCAAAATAACGGCCGTGAGAGAAGACATGCAGAAAAAGAACGCTTTTGACAGCCTAGTTATATCGTCAATAATTTACACCCCACCCGAAACCTATACAGGGTGTTTCAAAAGGTTATGCAAAAATTTTAAGGAGAATGCCTGTTTTTGTCCCATTTTCCTACGATGAGTTAAAAGAGCGCCAGAGAGCTTCCAAGTGTGGCACTACTAGCCCCTGGAAGTAGGCTGCAACAAGCGCCAACCAAGCAGCAGGGAAATGCGAACATTAAGGTTTGGGTTCGTATGATAGGTAAAAAAGGACTTTGTTAACAAATCGAGGTAACCAACGTAAACAAGGAAACTTTAACAGTGTTTAAAGTCCCTGCTACTTGGTTTTGGAGCCCATTTAACTCATCGTAGGAAAATGGGGAAAAAACGGGCATACTTCTCAACTCACCCCCTACAACCTGTTGAAACACCCTGTATACTCCGCGGAACTTCGTTGTCCACCTTTTAAAGGTGTTAATGAAAAAGAAAAAACACCCGCCTTAACGTATAGGTGGCGCTGCTACCAATAAGACGGCATAATTGAGATGGGGGTCAACATATTCCTCCCCGTTATAAAGGGAGGGGAAAAGAATTCCTCCGGGCAACCACGCGCCGGACCAAGTTCTAACGGATCCAAAGAACGGAGAGTTTGACAAGATGCTCGGCCAGAAATGAGCGAAAGAAAGAAGTGGCGTTTAAAAGAAACAGGATCGATGCGAAAAACGGAGCAAAAAAGAAAGTTCTGCCGCTACTCACTCATTTCCCGTTGTCCCCTTCCCCCTCCGCCCGTCACTGGGATGACAGTTTCGTAATAACGCCAAAATGGAACAGCCTATAGCGGTGGTAGACCATAGAAGCATTTTTACAGACTTACGCGTGTCTACGGTATTGTTAGAATCAAAAACAAGAATGTTCGTGTTATGGAATGAAAATTCCTTTTTATTTTTTGCCGTACAAATAATTTGGGACTCGTATACAGACGGATGATGACGAGAATATGCAACGGGGAGCGGTTGCAGCCCCTTAGCTGTTGCGTCGTACGAAATAACGCCATCTAGTCTTAATATAAGGAACTAAAAATGGGACTAACTGGAAATTGAATGTGAAGTTATACATTTTTTTTGTGGCTCTTTCGAATACGCACGGATGCTAATGACGTCACTCAAACGAACCATAAGCAGTACGAACTAACGCCATCTACAAGGAACTATAAATAGGTTAAACTGGAAATTTAATATTAAGCGGTTTCGAATACGAACGAGGACTGAGACCTTAATGACGTCACACAAACGGACAATAAGCAGTACGAACTAACGCCATCTAGACTATATATAAGGAACTATAAATAGGTTAAACTGGAAATTTAATATTAAGCGGTTTCGAATACGAACGAGGACTGAGACCTTAATGACGTCACTGAAACGAACAATAAGCAGTACGTACTAACGCCATCTAGACTCTATATAAGGAACTATAAATAGGTTAAACAGGAAATTTAATGTTAAGTTATTTCGAGGTTTATACGACATTTTGAAACACTGCAGACCTAATTACAAGAGACCAAAGCCGTTTTTAACCCTAATACCCTTTTATAAAACCGGGGTTTTACTTAATTTCATATTTAGACTTTTTAGCTGACATAATATCAAATAATATTAATTGTTAATTTTTGCTGATTATTAGAATGCTGATTTCAGATGCAAGGCCAACTTGAACAACTATCCCCTCCAAAGTTTCCTAATGAGGACAGCACTTACTTGACGTACGTGATAGACAGCGTACAAGTCAGCAAAGATATACCGCCATTATTACATAGCGGAGATAGTTTGTTTATGGTAAAATAAAGGCAAGTTGGCCATTCTCACGGCGAGAAAGCCGGGACTATCTTAAGAATCCGCTGAGTAGGCTTCGGGGAATCTTTGTTCCTTAAGCCTGCCCGCGGCTACGGGGAGTGCGCCGAGAGGACTCAAAACGCCGCGAATAGTTGAAGAACTTTGTCTGAGAGTTGAATGTCGGGGATGCCTATATATTTCCCCGCGAGGAGATCTCGCGAATGGGTTAGCGTCGAACCAGAAGAAGGGACAAAAAGCCGACCTGTCAGATGTCAATTAACGCGTATGTACTCTTTGGCAGCTAGCTCGGAGTGCACGAGGCATTCGTTAGGTAAACAAACGAAGAGTTATACCGCGGAAAAAGGCACCAGGCAAGAGCGGTTGGTTTTGCCTTACACCTTTCAGCCAAAGATAGCTCATCGCGGACGGGAGAGTCATTGATATAGTTAGTAGACTCCGGGAGGAACCCCGCTATTGTCTCGGAATTAAGGCGCTTACATACTCGACGAAACCGAATCCCAACACTGTTGAGATTGGAAAGTCGTTACGATGAGAGTTATAGGTACGTACGTGTATCGCTGGAAAGCGCGCTAGTTGCATGGATTTAGAGGTCGGGGATGGTTAACTTTTATTCAATAGATAGAGCTCTCAAAATTATTCGTAAATTGTTTTGATCAAGTAATTTATATTTCTGTATTATCCGATTAATTTTTTGATAAATTTGTAAAATTTATCGGAAAAACGACGTTTTTTTCGATAAAAAGCTAAAATTTTACGAATAATACAATTTTTTTTAATCATTTTCCTAAATATTAACCGGTAAATTTCTTAGTTTACATTTTTTTCCCGAAAAAATCAATTTAAACATGGATAATGATTAACCGTCCCCGACCTCTACATGGATTAAACACTAAAGAATGTTCCACGGGCTAGCTTCCCAAGGCAGAGTCCTCGTTAGCTAGGTGTTATTTTTTGTTTTTCTTCTATCCAGGGGCACCGGATATGGGTTTGTAGCGCCATCTGTTATTTTTTGAAACTTTTATACCGTGATTTTTAGAATTCGTCTGCTATTTTTTCGATACCATTATTTATTTAAAAGCACGTGGGTTTGTTTGCCCCTGGATAGAGCGGAGAGAAAAATAAATTTCTGGTTTTTCGGACTCGCGCCGCAAGGTGGCGACGTGACAGGGCATTTGTGTTTTTTTTCGCCCGTGGAACATCCTTTAGTGTTTAATCCATGCTAGTTGGCTACGTGTTTAAAGGGAGTATATTCAGTATCGAAACATGCTAATACGTAGACGCTGATTTTCAACAAAAGTAATGGACGCCATCTTTCGGTTGTTTTACGTTCTACATACGGTTACGTAACCTCAGGTGGACCACTAGCTTACGCTCTTAAAAAGGTTGGGTTAAAATTCAACACAAACCTGGGTCCATATTTACCCAGCCCAAAATTTGGGTTTAAACTTTATTAAACCCAGATTGGGTTGAATTTGAACCCATTTTTGG